>NW_009634737.1:0-365 GCF_000690535.1 Cariama cristata | reverse complement strand
GTGTGTGGCCAGCCACTCCAGGATGGGCAGAAAGGACTTGGTAATCTGAAAGGCCCTTTTTCGTGAACATCTGTGAGAAAACAAATGATGAACATACTCCACGGGGCTGCAACTGGAAAGCCCCCAACAGCCCCAGGCTGACAGAAAGCTGGAGCCATGCACATTTTGAGAGGCAGAGATTGGCTCCATCGTGTCTTCCAGACAGGGATGGGGCATGTATTGGTGTCAAAAGTGCTGTCTCCTCAAGGAAGCACCCTATGGGCAACTGCGTCCACGGGCTTCGATATGAAGGGAAGCAAGGACCGGTCTATTGGCCGATCGGCGTTGTTTGGGCCACTTTAACCCTCGGCGGGTGCAGTTTATCA
>NW_009634736.1:18328-22863 GCF_000690535.1 Cariama cristata | reverse complement strand
CCAGGGGGCTGCGGGTTGGGGGGCACGGTCCTTGGTGCTTTACTTTCCCTTTACCTCCCCTGGGGCTGGGGAGGGGACTGGGAGCAAACCAAGAGCTCTGGAAGCATCCGCTCAGTCCCATCTGGGGCTTCTGAGCAGCTCACTGCCATGGGACATCTCCGGCAGGCTCCGTGCCGTGGCATCCGTCTCCCTGCCCAGGGCATGTCCCAGGTGTTGGTGTTACATCTTGGATGTCTGCTGGGTGATGGGGTGCATGTGTACCTGCTTGCCTCTGTCTTTTGTTTTCTGTGTTGTGCCACCGCACCGTGTCCTTGTTAGAGGAGTGAGGTGGTTGCGCCGCAATTGCCCTTCCCTCCCTCTGCCCCTCGTGCTGCTGCGTGCAAAGTCCTCGACTGCACGGGCAGCAAGAAGTGACTTCACACGTGAAGCTGAACACGCGTGTGTACACGGTGCTGACGGACCCTTCCAGCACGCAGCACCCAGGGAGGGGTGTGCGGGCTCTCAGTTGGGCTCGGGGCCAGGGTGCAATGGTGAGGGGGCTTCTCTGGGCAGACAGAGGCATGGTTCAGCGTCAGCTCATTTGGGGTGGGGATTGATAAGGGCAACGCGTGGGGATGGGGAGGGGTGGCATTGAGCTGACTGGAAATCCCCTGGGAGCATGCTGCTGTCGGGGTGCTCGGAGTCATGGCGGGAGGCAGCAAGGCCAGCCCCAGCTGTAGGGTGCACGCCTCCTTGTTTTGCATGTAAACACAGTTATTGCAATTAAGAAAATTGCTCTGTGCCTGGGTGGCTTATCTCTTCTTGGATATTACAAGCAGCTTGTAGGACATGGCTAGCATTTGATGCTTCTCTGGGCTTTTTCCCCAGTCTGTGTGGGCTCACGGTGGGGCAGAGGGTTCCCAGCCTGAGCAGTGTGTGTCCCCCCAGATCCTCCTGCTGTCCTGCACGCGGTGCCTCCCTGCTTCTGGAGGGGTGCGGGTCTTTGCAGGGACACACGGCGGGGAAAAAATAGCACCAAGATATCTACTCACCTTCTTCTCTGGTTGTTGATCGTCTTGTACTCTATAAAGGTTATTAAAGTATCTGCAGATGAAAAAGAAGTTGGAGGTCTGTTACTTGGGCCCCTCCTGCTGCTCCCCGCGATGCTGCTGAGATGGTGAGACGTGACGTGCTGTTGCTGTCTCCCTTCTTCGCTCGGTGGCTCAGGAGACGGTCGCCTCTTCCCTGCTCACCCAAAGCACGGTGTGGTTTCTCCGGAAACGCAGAAACATTCATGGCTGAGCCAGCAGCTTTGTTCTGCTCTTTTTTGGCATTGCGGACAGAAACCCTGGCTTCTGCCCTCAGGTTTTTGCCGAGCCGGTGCAGAGCTGGATGTGAGGAAGGTCAGTTCTTCAGGTGCTGCCAAGCACAGCATGTCCCTGCAGTTTGCCGGTGTGCAACCGAGTGCCACGTGGAAAGCAAGGGTGTGCCATGTCTCGGGCATAAAGGAGATGAGGAGATGCTCCCAGGGCTCCACACCCAATTGATTCCCTACGCGCAGGGTGCTACAGTCCCGCACCTCGTGTTTTGGGGCGAGATGGGTGGTTTTCCATGTAGTGGGAGATGCCACAGTGCCTTCCTAGCTCTGGGGCATTAGTCACAAAAGCGGCATTGCTGGTGTGTAGCTCACGTACCAAATTTTCTGGGGCGATGCTGGGTATGGCCATGTTTGAGTGCTTCCCTCGTGCAGAAGGGTGGATCCGTGCGTCAGTCACAGCCGTCGGGGCTGCTGCCTCTCAAAGCTCAGCTCTGTGTGGGGCTGGTGGACGTGCTTCCCCCAAGGAGAAGTTTCTCCTTGTACCCCATCAGTCCAGTGTGGCCAAGCTGGAGATGCAGGGAGTCATGCTTTCCCTGTTCCTTAACGTGTTTTGCCCCCCCGTGCCAAGCAGCTGCTCCAGGGCAGCTCCTCCGGGCTGGCGCTGAGCATGCAGACAGCATTCCTGGGGCTCCGGCTCCCCCAGCAACAGGGCTCGAGTGCACCTGCAGATGTTGAGCCCGTTCCCTTGATTGCATGCATCTGATTACAGAAGTAAAAATAAGTGTTGATTGAAGCATGGGATGCTTTTGAAATCAGTGTCACTTTTCACCCAAGCTACTTGAGATTTTGCCCATTTCCCACCCCCTCCCAATGTCTGTACATTGAGAAGCCCCAGTTGAGACCCCCGACCTAAGCTGAACTGGCTACCGGCATCCAGGAAAGCCGGATGCTTCATGGCTGGGATCAGAAAGCGAACGAAAGGCAGTTGATGCCATGGCTGACCCTGTCCTTACTGTAGATGGTGCTTTTTCTAGCTGTGTTGATCAACTTTCTGGTTTTATTTCATTTCTTCATGCTAATGTGGGCAAATTAAACAAGGAGGTAAGATGCTCAGACCCCTCCTTTCTGTGCGCATGGAGGTACTGGAAATCCTGTGTCCCAGGCCCAGCCGCATGACGTCTAACAGACCCCACCGGAGCCCTGCCCTGGCCTCCGCGCGGCTCAGGGCAGCCGGGCTCCCATCGCTCTTGCCAGCCCCGCGTAGTCCCCTGGGACCACAGCAAACAAATATAGGCAGGTCCGCAGTAAAGAAGATGCGCTAACTGGAGTTATTAAACTCTAAATATAGTGGTCCCACGCATTCTCATAGGACCTAACAGATATTAGCAGGTGTGTAGTTACGGTCTCAAGTAATATGTTTGCATTTTTAACCTACACCTCCAGATAAAGCAATGCGTAGGAGGTGGGGTGAGTAAGTCTGCTGGATTTGAGAATTTGTGGGCTCAAACTTGTATGCAGAAGAGGAGCCCAGCAGTAGCATCATCTCTCCCCGTGTTCAGGTGCTATTGGGCAAACGTGCTGCTTGCTGGAGCTCTTCACCCTCCAGCGCGCCTCGTGCCCTCCTGCTCTGCCACCGCCTGCGGCACAGAGCTACGTTGTGATTTATACCTTCGCTGTCACGTCGGCTGGAGGCTTTTCCAACCTGAGAGTTGCCAGCCGTGCTCAGCAGGAGGATGCTTCCTCTGCTGCGGTGCTGTGGCATAGTTGCCTCGTTAGTAGATCAATCGGACAGTCCAGTTTCCAGGGGTTGAGAGGCTGCAGGTGTGACAAGCTGGGGATTGGAGTGTCCCCAGCATGCGGTTTGTACTGGTGTAGTGATTGAGTGTCAACGTACCAGCCGGAGCCGATCTTGGGGAAGTGATTTATTTGCAGTAACTTTTTTCGATCTAGTAGAAGCATTGATGGATGACCGAAACGCTCAACTTGACCGGCTTTGTGCAGGATGAAGGCCGGGATCATCGCAGGGGTTGGTTTCTCTGCAGCTCAGAGGCTGCAGCACTGGATGCAGGTGCCTGCGGGTGAAAGACAGAAGGGGCTGGGAGAGTTTGCTGAGGTTTGGGGGCTTTGTTCTTTGTGTTATCTTACGGTGCCAGCCTCAGGGTACTTGTGCCCAGCTCTCTGCGTGTTGGCAGGAAGGGCAGAGAGGATCCGCTTCTGGCACGGAGGGGTAATGAAAGGAAAAGGCAGGTTATACAAAATAGCTCATCTCTTTAGTGAGCTATTTTTAAACTGAAACGTCTGGACAACTAATTTGGGGTTTCTGCAGCTTTTGAAAGTGGATCAGAAAATTGAGGAAGGTTATCGTCTTGTAAGTGGGCTCAGAAAACAGCCTTGCTCTGCTGTGAGTGTGCTGGGGGAGGCTGCAGGGCGAGCTGAAGTTTTGGGAAGCAGGCTGGCACCTTTCCAGGCTGCTGTTTTCAGCCAAGGCTGCTTAGCAGCGAGCGAGTCTGGCAGATTCCTGGACCGAGATCCCGGGCGCTTGCAGCGATTCTGGGAGGATGGGGATCCAGTGTCATTTGACAGAGTTAATGGTTTTTGGAGAATTTCTCAAGGAGATTCTTGGAGTTGGTCTCAGCCTGAATGCAATGCCGGCAAGCAGAAACCCCACAAGAACGCAGTCCTTTTGTGGGAGCTGTGACCTGCAGCAGTAACAAACGGCACTTTGCTAAGAACCCCAGATACTGTCCAGGGCTGGCTTCTGGGGAGGCATTTTGTCCTCTAGGCAGGAACTCGGAGGCCGTTTGATTTAATGGCTTTCTCTCTTGGCCCAGTGCTGTTTTGGGACAGATCTACTCACGTGGCTCCAGGAGGTTGATGCATGTTCCCTCTTTGATAGCTGCTACATCTCCCCTCCTCCGTGGTCCCCAGAGCCCCATATGGTCCCCGCAGAGGGGCTTTGATGTGCTCGTCTGGAGATCGCTGCCTGGTTATGGAAAGGGAGATCTTCAGGATGGGGGAGGAGGAAGGAGAGGTTTGTGCCTGGTTCTGGATCTTGTGTCCTTCTCCTGGGGGAGATCTTCGGCCTCAGAGGAAGCAGAACTGAAGACCCCTAAAAACTCGGGGACTGAAGAGCCTATGTCCTCAGTGGGCTCCAGGAGAGGGGCTTTTCCCTGGCTTGGGGGGAGGCAGTGGGGTGACCTGCGGTGAAACCCAGGGAAGCTTGGGCAACCGGGGGGAG
>NW_009634736.1:17469-18312 GCF_000690535.1 Cariama cristata | reverse complement strand
ACCGGGAAGTGGGCAGGCAGGGTGTTGGCTTTAGGGTTTCAATGCATTTTTTTCTCAATACTTGAATTGGTGTTGGAAGTTGGTGTTAATTAGCAATTAATTAAATTATGTAAGAATTAAATTACATAAAAATTCCAACTTGCCTGGTCTGTTTTGCCCATGTCATTAGATAATCTCCAGCTGAAGGAATGGTGCTGCAGGTGATGCTCCATCTTTGCACTTGCAGGGGGAGCGGAGGTGGGTCCAGGTGTCCCTGCTGCTGTCGGAGTCGGAGCCTTGCGGGAAGCTGGACCAAGGAGCTACTCTTTGCAACGGAGAGCTGTTACCTCCCCTCCTTTGGGGGTATTTTCCACACTGATAACCCGATCCATGTTTCTTGCTGTGTAGTTTGGGCTTTGAGGTGCGAGAGTGGGGAGGGGTAGTGGGCAATGTTTTCCTTGCAGGGTTGTGCTTCGTTGTTTTTGGGTGTTTAAAAATATCTCTTCAGCTCTGGCAGCACGTCTGTGTTCAAGCACGCGGTCGTGATGGGGAAGAGGAGGAACTGGCAAGTTTGGGGGCTGGAAAACTACACTGAAAGAACAAATCTTGTGTTAGCTGCACACAGCATGAGACATAAAAATAGCAGTCGGTCTGCCACCTCTGGCTTACAGCGCAAGAGTCCCCATCGCTGGAGCGTGACTGCCTTGTGCGTTGCAGTGGCACTGAGTTGCCCGATACCACGTTGAACATGGTGCTGGGGACTCGGCCCACTCCTTCCAAGTCCCAGTCCGGGGTTTTTTAGTTGATGCTGGCTGTTTTAAACAGCTATAGGAGTTGAGAGCTGGTAGGATGGAGCAAGAAGCC
>NW_009634736.1:13148-17438 GCF_000690535.1 Cariama cristata | reverse complement strand
GTCGGGGTGTGCAGAGTGCGGGGGCAGCGCCCGGAGCTCCAGGGGAGCCTCTGTCCGTCTGCCTGCCTGGCTGGATGCTCGGAGGTGTCTTGTGCTCCCGCCTGCAGCATTTAGTCTTGCAAACGCACATGGACCATTTTTCCAAAGCGCTGTGTCCTGCAGCTTGAGGTGGGTGAGAGGCTTTTAACACATGGTAAAACTTGCCCCCAAAGGGGCGTCTCTGAGAGGCACTGAGGATCTCTCATACATGGCTGATAGTTTGACTGACTTTTCCCACTTTGTTTATGACATATTTTGAACAAAACCTTTCTGCTTCCAAATGGCACGTCACTATGGAAAGTTACTTGTGTTTTAAAAGAGAAAACAACTAAGGGATTTGGAAGTGTTTTGGGTTAAGTGAGAAGTTTCCACCTGAAATTAGTCAATAAGGTGCTTGGGGCACTTGTTTTTCAAACATCCCAGTGCTGACACCTTCCTTGCCTGCTGACAGGCCAGCAGGAAAATGTGTGTGGCTGCATGGATTCGCATTTTTTGCTGCAACAGATCATTGTAACCTATTTAAAAAAAAAATTTAAAAATTGATGTCCATTGCTACTGTGTGGAAGTGCTCCATGCTGGTGCCTAACCAGGCTGAGCTGGAAACGGAGTCCTAAATCCAATGTTAGTGACTCAGACCATGGCCTGCTTTGCAGAAGTGCCAAGCACCCATTAATCCTGTTAACTGTAACAGGCAGCAGACACTCAGCATCTTTACAATTTAGCCAGTATCGTATCGTTTGTGTGACTGTGCAAGAATGTGAGGAAGAGCTTTAGGAGGTGGAGCTGAAAACTTCACCCTCTTTCAGATGGAGAGGTGCTGGGTCGGGGAGCGCAGCGGTGGGTCGCAGGGTGCTCTCGGATTGCACAGCTGGATGGCTGGCTGTCCTCACGTGCAGCTTGTGTGCTTTTGGCTGAGGCTTGTTTGAAATTGTGAGTGCTGCCGCTGTTCTTTCCCACCTGGTCCGGCATCACGGCGCTGCGTGGTTGTGGCTGTTGGGGTGACCGGTGCCTTTCAGCTCTTGCATTTTGCAGCTGCCTCCTTCACCCTCCGTGCTGGTGGTACACCGTGAGGTGAAGGACTGAGTCTTTCTCCCCTCTCCTCTGCGTCAGCTTTTCCCCAGGCTGCGCTAGCGCTGCATCCCTGGTGTCTCACAAAGATGACAAACCATCAGATGTAAACGGTTCTGTTTTGTGAGCAGAGTGGCAGTGCCGGGAGGAAATGACATTTAGCTTTTGTTGCTTGATTGAGCTGCCTGGGCTTTGCACGTTAAAGCTAAAGAGGCTTTTTAGCTTTGCTCTCCCCCGTTGTTTGCATCGCTGTGACTTTGGTCTATCAGGAAGGGGCTTGGGGAGCAGCATGGAGAAGGAATCTCTCTCCCCATCAAACCTGTCCTTGCAAGGGGCCTCTCCACCAGAACCTGACACATCCGGGTTCTCCACAGGGGTCTCCGTGCACTGGGGGACACCTGGGTGTGTTTCCAGTTCCAGCCCCCAGTAACCTGGCCCACAGCTCTGCAGTGCTCCCAGTCTCGGAGTGGGATGCTGGCTCCATCCTCTCTCGCACTGTTGTGGTGCTGGGCACCACCACGTTTGCAGGGAGATGCAACGGGGACAGAGCCGGGCATGCCTTGCTTCTCTGGTCCCCTCTGCCTCTTGGCGCTCCTCAAAAACCTCCTCTCATGGCTGTAGGTAGAGGTGTGCTTAGTATCTCTTCCATGAAAGTGCGTGCGTGTGTGGGCCTGGGAGCTGACTGGGAAAATCAAACTTTCTGGATCTGACAGGCTGAGCTCTCGGTGTCATCTTTTGGGGTTCTGGGGCCGTGTTGTATCTAAAGCCAAGCGATGTGGTTTGCACCCAGTGTTCTTCCTTTATGCCTGGCTTCTGGCCTCCTTTTAAAGCTAATCTTTGGGATGGGAGATGAGGTTGGGAGCTGACTCTTTTCTGCGCAACCCAAAGCTAATCTTTGCCTGGATTAGGCAGAAAAAAACCAGATAGTCATCCGTTATTTTTGGAGTGGTAGCTGGATGGGGTAGCGGGAGGAAGGGGAAGCTATACTGGTATTAAGGTGATTTACATACGTAGCATGACTGCAGAAAACTTCTCCTGCAGCAGGAAGCCGTGGCCTGTGAGTCACGGTTGCTAGAAAGACTGTTTGATTCCTAATTCACCCACTGTTTTGGCACTGAGTCACAGCTGGGTGGGTGTGCAGGTAGGAAACAGAAGCACCAGCGATACGCACCGGGACTTGCACAGGGAGAAGGGGAAGGAAGTGATTTCAGACAGCGGCTGTGAATTTTAACAGCTTCTAATAGAAGTGGTGGCTGGCAAGGGGAAGAGTTCTGAATGGAGGTTGTCCCCGTTTGCCCTTCTCAGCCCGTTCCTGCCTGCGCAGGGCAGCCCCCCGGGGGCGTGGGGATGCCAAGCAGCCCAGCTCCTGGCTTCTGTGGCAGGGGGGATTTTCTTGCTCTGCTCGTGGAGCAAACGCTGCTCTTTGGCTGGGAGTGGGTTTTGAGGGGGGCCCTGCCAGGCACAGGGGAGCTATGGGGGTGTTGGCAGCCCTGCCAACAGCCATCAAGATACCTACCTGCATCAGCGTCGCTTGCCTTTGGAGGTGAAGGGAAGGGGCTTTGTGCCGTCAAGTAGATGCTGAGCTGAAGGGCACGCTGGGAGCCCGTGAGGATGGCGGTGTCAGAGCCTGCGAGTACCCGTGGGGACAGCGGGCAGAGCCCTGGGGAGCAGGGAGGAGAGACCGTTGTGATTTGGATGGGTCTGAGCACAGAGTATCATCTGTCCATCGCCCCGCTAGTGTGCTCAGCACCCTGATGCAGGAGGCTGAGCAGGGGAGGACCTGTCCTGCACACAGCCACCTGGCCGTGGATGCTGAAGGACCTCCTAAAAGTGGGCAGCCCTGACCTGGCCCCCACGCGAGGGTGGGAAATCAGAGACAGAGCAGCGATGTGCCCAACCCGGCACCTTCCTGTGGGGAAGTTTGCCTGGGTTCTCGCCTTCAAAGCCCTTGCTGGGGGAGCAGCCGCCCAGGAGGAGAGGGCTGCTCCTGAGAGAGTGGCCAGCTGGTGCTCTCCTGTGGGAGGTGGGCTCGGACGGGGCTCCAGAAGAGCTGGGGAGGAAGGGCAGGGGGATAGGTTGACAAAGGAGACTTTTTCTGGACCCAGGAAGAAACATTTCAAAGGGGAAAGAAAAAAAGGAGACTTCTGTTTAGAATATTTCAAAGGGGAAGACCAAAATACTTTCTTTAATAATTCAACAGTTAATTTTTTTCCCCCAAAATTCTGTGTTTTCTCCTGTAGGAATAGTTGCCAATTATACAAATTTATGCAAAATAATTTTTAGTTTGCATTTTTTGATGGGAAAGAATGCAGGTGGGAATAAGCAGCTCCTTCTGGTTAGCTGGCTATGGGAACCACTTTGGTGTGGGGGGAGCAGAGCCCTGACCCTCGGCAGCTCCCTGGGTGCGGGCACCGCTGCCCGGCGCACCCCTGTGCTTACACGGGCGTTTGGTGCTTGGAAGCCACCGGCGCTGGTGTTCATGCCCGCCGGCTGCTCCGGACCTGCTGCTGCCTGCCCTGTGCACAGAATTTGGGTGACCACCTCTGTTACATCTATCTTTTTGTTTTGTTTTTTGTTCTGCAAATCCATGTTTGTGGAAAAACTGGAAAGCCTCTGCACGTTTTTCTGTTGCTTTAAAGAACAAATAGCTAAAATTTAGATTGTGGGAGGACTCTGTCCTGGGGCAAGTTGTCAAAGTCTTCAGAGATGCATCCACAGCTGGCATCCCAGAGGTTGCAAGGGGTTGTCACTTCATGCAATAGAAACTCAGGGGTTATTTATTCCCACCGCCTCGTTGACCTTCCAAAGGCATAAAAACTGTATCATGTTTATACTGAGGAGCAGAGGCCGTTTTTATCTCGGGAAGGTTTGCTGTTGAGGACGTTCCCTCTCTGTTGCCGGCTGGGTGGGACTGCTTGGGGTTTCATCCTCCCGTGATCCTTGGTACGGATGGCTGTAGCCTGCTCCTGCACAAACCACCCAGCAGCCGATAGGAGAATATTATTGGGGAACGCATGGAGAAAAAAATACGTTGTGTGACTGAAGCATAAAAGCGATTCACCCCAAGGGTGCTATTAACCCCTCGAGGCGCTGTTTGATTAGGTACAGGTGGCCGTGCGGGGGAGGACGGGAGAGCGGACCCCCGGCGCTGGGCTGCAGGGGAGGCACTGGAGAAGTGGGGTT
>NW_009634736.1:9757-13120 GCF_000690535.1 Cariama cristata | reverse complement strand
TTCAGCAGGTGTGCGGTGATGCATCGCTCCGGCGTGTGTGTGTTGCGAGGCCCTGAAGCAAGCACCTTTGCTGGCTTTTAATGTTCGTCTTTTCCAGAGAGAGGTAGGGGGAGTGGGAGTTTATTCAAACTGAGGATTTTAGGGACCGTTTTTTCTCCTGAGGGGCTGACAGCCCCAGCCTCTGCCTTCCTCTGCGAGTACTGAGCTGAGCTAACTCACCGACAGCCTGGCAGCTAAAGCTCTGCCCGGATGCTTTTAGGCTTTGCTGCCCTTGCGTCCCATGGGACAGACCTGCAGCCCAGCCTTGCGGGGCAGCTCCTTGCCCTCTGTGCTGGGGACCTGACTCCGGCTGGGACCCGGACCCGAGCCCACCTCGAAGGAAACCTGTACCCCAGCACTCCTGTCTGGTCCCCGCGCTACCGCGGCCGGGCTGCTCTTCTGAGCCTGGCGGCTGATCAAGGCCCTGCTGCAAAGACCAGCGGGTGGGCGTCCTTTCGGGTATTTTGGGGCTGTTTGCTCCTCGCTCTTTCCCCCAAAGACAGATAAACCCCGTTAACGCCCCCCCAGCCCGGGAGGGCAGAGGCGAGCGCCCGCCACAAGCAGCTGTTGTGGGGGGGTCCTGCCCTTGCTGAAAGCTCCTCTCCCAGCTCCACACGGCATCCGTTGCTTCTTCATTGAAAGCCATTTTTTTTAGGGATGTTACTGTGACACATTGGGAACATAAAAAAAAAAAATCTGTCTTGTTGAATGGGCTTGTTGTCCATCTGACCACGGTGGTGACCTGCCTCTTGGGCTGCTGGTGCTTTGATGCTTCAGAGGAAAATGAAAACCAGCCTAAGGCTCTGGATGAAAGGTGGAGGTGGTGCCTGGGAGGATTTGAAATAGCAATGTACTGTCCGAGCCTATGATTATAAATATAGGCTTTTTGACCAAAACATGTGAAATAATTATTTTTGTCGGGGTTAGTAGTCAGAGGTAGGCCGTTGTTAGCCTCAAGTGCTGGCAAACTTGGTCATGCTGCAGAAATTACAGGATTTAAAGCAAACTGAGCAGCCCCAACAGATGTCTCGAGTGTCTTTATGCTTTCTGTGCTGCAGCACGTAGTTCCTGCCTGAAGCGTCTCCCCTGTGTTCGTCGGGAGCAGCAGTGTCCTTTCCAAGATGATCTCAGCAGCTTTTTGTCTCCTCTGTCGTGTGACTCGGATTTTGAAGCAACAGGGGAGGCCAGCCCTGTGTCATGAGGCTAGGAAGGGGATCAGGAGTTTGGCTGTGCAGCCGGTGGGCATGTCTGGGGGGGCTGGGCTGGGCTGGGGGGACCGCAGTGAATGAGCATCGCGGCTCTGGTCCTGCCTCCGTGATTTTGTGCTGATGCAGGGTCGGAGAGGAGGGCAGTGGGTGCTGGGGTTGGCTGCGGTGCTGGGTGTCATGCTGGACCCCCTTCGTGTCCTCCCTGAAAGGCGTTTGTAAATGTAAAGGAAGTAGTTAGGTATTTATCTTGCAGGTTAGCCAACCTTTTAAAATTTGAGCCAGGATGCTTGTCTTCCATATTACTTGTGCTTCATTAGCTTTTGTCTCTGAAATTTTTCAAGGGCAAACAGGAGATGAGTAATCGCTGTGAGAGAAAAGCCAAGAGCCAGGGCACAACGTCTGGGGTTCAGTGTCTTGTGAACCTGGGAAGTGAGAGGTGTTTTGCTCTGTCCCAGCCTTTGGCAGGTCACATCACCCCTTTTCATCTCTGCTTTCCCCCACCTTTAAACATCAGTACATGGTTAATAATGGTGTGGCACTGAAAGCTTTGTCATTTAAAGCAAGGAACTGTATTATTGTCTGCATTGCTCTGCTCTGGATCCCAAACACACTTTGCTGTCCCTCGCCTACCTCGGGGCTGGCCACATTTCTGTGTCATTGGTGGGTCCCTGGGGGCTGCATCCTGCTTACGAGCTGCCTTTCAGCGAGCAAGATCTTTAGGCGAGCTCTCCAATTCATCCGAAATACTCTCCTTATCAAGGTGGGGATCACAGCCTCAGCCCTCTTTCTTCGGAAGAGTGATCCTTGAACCTTTTGTGTTCCCTGCAGAGCATCCCAGGTGCCTTCAGCTGTCCTTTCTGCTTCGCGAGTGCCTGGGTGGGAGAGCCTGGCTACAAACATGGGGACCTGGGGAGTTCGCCACACTGGTTCCTGAGGATGCAGGTCACGCTCTCGAGCTGCCGGGAGGGAGGATGCTCGCCTGCTCTGCCGTCGTGCCGGGATTCATGCGTTCACCTTCATCTGCCCTCTTTGCTTATCAGAGAGAACTCCGTGAGCAGGATAAATGTTCACACTCCGTAAATGTTTCTGCTTCTTGCCCTGGGGACTTTCTGGATTCGAACTTCATTTTTGCTGAGGAGGTGCAACTCCAGCAGGTCTGGGCTGGGTGTCTCTGCCCAAGCCCTCCCAAGAGCCCGGTGCCTGCTTTGCCCCATTAATGGTGTGCGGGTCAGGGTGGCAGGAGGGTGCACAGGGCTCCTCTCCCCTGCGGGACATGGAGGGGATGGTCTTGTGGCATTGTAGGGACAGAGCGGGTCTGGTTGGGACAGGGTGACTGTCGGTGAGGGCCCCCGTGGGGGGCACCCGAGCTGGGGAAAGCCCTGTGGGGGACTGGGGAGAGCTCCGCGCTGGTTGGGGATTTGGTTCACTGCCTGCAACGGAGCAGGAAAAAAAGGTTCTTTTATCAAAGAAACCAACGTACTTTGAATAAATGAACAGCAGTGTCCAGCCCCAAAGTATTTCCTTTTCTTTTTACATTGAAGTAACTGTTAAAAGGAAGCGTTGCTATAAAACACAGCCACGGTGCTTGGGTTCAGAACTGCGGGTATGAAATGTTAGGGATTTTTTTAACCTTGTTTCCCTGAGGCAGCATGTGAGGCTGGCCGGCCAGCCGGGGGGGGATTTGTGCCGGGGGTGGTTTTGCCTGTTGACCAGCTTGGACCGACGGGGAGATGGTGGTGGTGCCGGGGGGCGAGTGCCGGCAGAGCGGCGGTAGGTCTTTAGCACTGCGTAAATGCCCGGTGGGCGAGAGGCTGTCAGCAGTTGGCACACCGGGGCGCTGGGGGCTCAGCTGGCAGCTGCTGCCACAAGAAGGTGTTCAAAAAAACGTTTAGATGTGGCGCTTTGAGACACGGTTTAGTGGGTTTAGCGGGCATGGTGGCATCGGGCGTACGGTTGGACTTGATGATCTTTGAGGTCTAAGAAGGACTTTTGGCCTTTTTCTGGGGAGTTGGAGAATTGGCCCCTAGCCCAGTAGGGTGGGTGCTGGGAGCAGGGCTGGGTCTCAGGGCACGGTTGGACTCATAGAGGGCAATGAGTGCCGAATGCTTCTCCTCCA
>NW_009634736.1:7492-9733 GCF_000690535.1 Cariama cristata | reverse complement strand
CTGAGGCCCTCTCTGTGTTTCCTGGCATGTGGGGCGTGCGACCTCCTCTCCTGCACCTCCCGGCAGCCCCCGAAGCCGGGCTCACCCGTCCGAGCCGAAATGCAGTTTTTCAGGGACAGGAGCAGTAATTCCCCTGGTGCCAGGCAGTGTTTTGTTCAGTGCTTGGGCGCTGGCCCCTGCTGCAGAGATGCACTTCAAGCTGAAGAGATGACAGGAGAGGAAGCTTTTGCAAACCAGCTGGTGGAAATCATAGTATTTACCAGCTCACAGCTGAGCTTGGGAAGGTATTTTTATCTTTTCTGAACTTGCAAGCTTGAATGCTGTTTTGGTTTTTGTTTTGCTTTGAAACTGTTTCACAGCCAGATAAAAGGCTCTCTGTTTTCAGCTACCATCCACTGCTCTGCAGCCCCTGTTACCTTTTAACAGCGTGAAGACGATTTTGTGGAGGCTTGGCTTGAATTGGGAAGAGAGGGATGTTGCAGGGCTGAACTCCTCCTGCATGAGGGATCCCAGCTGTGCCCTGTGCAGGCAGCAGAAGGGGTTGCTGCTGCCTCCTCTCTGATCCCAAAGGGCGAGGGTGGCTGTGTGGTCCCCAGTGCAGGACGAGGACTGTCAGAACTTCTTGTGCTCTGGGGATGTTCTTGGGAACGGGGGGAGGATGTGGCAGCAGCCCCTTGCAGTGATGGAGAGGAGCTGCCTGGCAGCTGTGCAGGCTGGGGAGAGGACCATGCACAGGGCTCGGCTGTCCCAGGCAGCGATGCTCAGGCTTCTCTGTTAAAATTGTTGCCTCCTTTGGTGGTGTCGGCTGCTCCTCGCCGCAGCAGGGAGGATCCCGCTGCGAGGAAGTGGCGAATTGTCACCGCTCACTGCTCGTGAGATGAGAACGGTACCGGTCTGCGGCTTCTGCGTTGGCTGCTGGATAGTCAGCTCAGGTAGGTATACTAGGCAGTGAGGAAAAAAGATTTTCTGTTTGGGTGTTGAAGGGAAGATTTCTCAGTGATTTTCCTCTGGCTTTGCAATTCACAGGGTCACTGGAAAAGTATCAGTGACTCACGGGTTTGCTGACAGTTGGTAAGGTTTCCAGAGCAAACGGTGATTTGAACAGGCGCAGATGCCCTAGGAAAGCTACACTTTTCCTAAATCCTTGGCCTTTGGTTTTCGAGGCCACCCTGTATTTTCCCCAGTGGTATCGCTGCCTCTCAGACTCCTTCTGTAGGCTTCCCCGCTGCGGTGTGGTCCCCTTAAACTTCACTCCCTGCCTTCTGTGGGCCCCTGCTGCTGTACTGGGCTTTGGACCACGCTGACTTGCATCCCAGAGGCTGCTGCCACCATTGCCTTGTGCTTCTGCCCAGAAATGGCTCCTAAGGCACTCGCAGCCTCCTCCGCTTCCCCTCTCCTCTGCTCCTTCCTTTTCCTGCGAAGTCCCTCTGCAGAAACCAGCTGCAGGTAGATGTTGTCTTATCCCTTGCTGTGGTCCAGACGGGGATGAAGGAGAGCATTGCCCAAATCGCTGCTCATCTCCTCTTCCCCATGGCACGCATCCTTCCCGCAGCAGAGCTCGCACCCGGTGTGTGCCGTGCAGTCCTGGGGTGCCGGAGGCACAGCCCTGCCTTGCTTCGGGCTCGGCGAGCTGGGCTGGCCAGGGTCCGGAGCCTGGGCTGGTGGGGTGTCTGCAATCCAGCTCTGATCCTGGCTGCTTCCCGTACCATGGGGATGCCAGTAAAAGATGAACCCTGCACTGTGGATCTCGGCACCACTGGGAAACCTCCTCCTGCCCTGGCTTCTCTGCATTTTTCTTTTTTTTTTTCTAAAATCCTTGGTTGTCTTTTGGGGCTGTGAGCTCTTTGGGATACGCCTTGTCCCCCTCTGCTTGTCACACCCAGCTGGGTCTCTGCACGCTATTTCAGGGATTGGATGTGGGTGTGTTGTTTGTTGTTTTGGGGTGTGTGTTGTGTTGTTTTTTTTTTTTTTGTTTTTTTTTTTTTTTAATTTTGCAGCCATTGCTTGTGGTAAGAGGCCATGCGGTTCAGACTGTGGAGGAGGTGCACCCCGCCTTCGCCCTCTGCCCCAAGCAGAGGTGCATCAGCCCTTGCCCCAGTCCAAGAAAGGGTTGTGGTGGGTAATTGCTCCTCCTGGCTCGTAGCATCTCTCATTTTCCTGAATCCAGCTGAAACCTTTGCCGAGTTTTTAAGGTCAGGTTGCTAAGTTACACCTCCTTGGAGGAGCAGGCTGAGCAGCGTG
>NW_009634736.1:0-7461 GCF_000690535.1 Cariama cristata | reverse complement strand
AGGCAGGAGCAGCCGCCGGCTGGGAGGGAGTGGTGTGCCTTTACAATAACTGGGCTCTCCTGGCCCCCATCCCTGCCGTCCTCCGTCAGGCCCGGGCTAATCCCTCGTTTAGCTGTTCTTCCCCAAACCTTCAGCTCTATAAGCTTCCTTTGCTCAGCAGATTTAGTGAACTAATTGAGTGTGTAGAGGAGCCACCCACAGTTACCTGTGAAATGTCCTGCAGGAGCAACCGTTCGGCTTCTCTGTCTTCTTTTTTTGAATCCTTCTTTGCCCTTTGGAGCGCTGAGCTCTTTGGGACACGTATCGTCCTCCTCGGAGCTTGGAAATGGCCTCGCACGTCAGGGGGCTGCGGCTGTCACCAAGCCACAGCTCTGGAGCAGGCAAGCAAGGTCTGGAGCAGCTGGTGCCCCGCTCCTCTGGCCTTCTCCCTCTTTAACCTGGCTCCCCGGCTTAGCCGCCTTCTCTCCTTCCCATTTTCCATGAGCTGCCTGGCTCTGGGAAGACTGAGGGGAGCTGGACTAGCACAGTGTGTGCTTGGGTTTGAGAGCTGCTGGGACTGAGTGCTGTGGCAGGGTGAGGGCTTCCCTCTTCCCAGGAATGGGACATCTCTGGAGGGTCACCATCCCCAGGCACTCCCAGGAGATGTGTGAGAGATCTTGCTCAGTTCGCTAGGAAATCGTGTAAATCGGTGAGGTTTATTGGGGTCCTTTTTGGTCCTTAGGGTTATTTTTTCCTTCCTGCTTGCTATCCCTGTTGTGTTGCTGGATGTCTGCTGTGGCTGGCGTGGTGACTCCTCCATTCTTCTCCTGAGTAAGCTGGAGCCTCCGTCCTCTCTAGGCTGGGCAGGGATTTGCCCTCTGGACAGCACCTTCTTCTGCATGGAAATAAGCAGGGAGGACAGACTAGGGGTGTGTGTGCAGTTGCTTGCAGGAGGGATGCAGGATCTGGCTTTCCCTCGTTTAACTTGCATTAACCTTTTCTCTATCCCTCCCTTCCCTTTGTCTCTGCTCAGCACTTCCCCTCTGGGGTGATGGAGAAGCCATCTGGTAAGGACATCACCGTGGGGAAGGTGCTGGACATAGCACATCTTTGGATGTGTGTTCTGGCTCTTTTTTTTCACCTGTTTTAGTCACAGTAACTTTTTTTGTTTGCCTGTTTGCTTTCAATAAGAGCCTGGGGAAGCAGCACCCATGTCCCTGGGGTGTCACGAGCCGTAGCTCCGGTTGGGGATGCTGGAGCAGTCAGCTGGGCTTGCACCCTGCCTGGCACAGCCAGCTTGTGCCCTGCAGCTGTCCCCAGGGCTGGTGGCAGGGGACCTGGCTCTGGTGACTGTTCTCACATTTCCCCATCTGGCTGCGGACTGGGAGTGATGGAGCTGTCACTCGGCTCCTGCCTGAGCTCTCGCATGCAGCCAGAAGGATTTTTCTACCCTTGTCAAGACTTGATTATGTGCTCTCCTTTCTACCAAAATGCTGAACAACAGCTAAATATAGGCTGTAACGATGTTGATTATGGCTTTTCTAATTGAGCTTTACACTCCATCAGGGATCTTTGCTAATGGGATGTGGCATCCTTGATAACGCCTAGCTGTGGAACCTGCTTGGGAAACAGACGCAGATGCAAAGTGACTTCCCGATGGCATCAGGTCCCAGCTGACAGTTGCTGCTGAGGCCTCTGGAGTTGTGCATGGGGTGGTAAATCCACGGAGCTGGAGTGTGCTTGGGAATTCAAGTTCAGATTTCAGATCTAAACAGGTTTCTGGTTGCTTTGCTCTTTCTGATATAAATAATTGTCTGCAGGTATGCAACTCAAAAATTGCTCCTCTAAGGGTGTGAATTCTTCCCTTTTTACCGCCTGTGTGATTTGTGTGAGTGGCACTGTAGGCACAAAGGGATGTTAGCACTTAAAATGTTAATGCCGTTCTGCAGGTGATGGAGCTATACGCAGGTGCCTTTAAAAGCCCTGAGATTTACATGCAAGAAAAAAAGGAATATTTTGAACTCCGGCAGAGCCCAGGACTCATTTATGCAGCACAGCGACGTGTTAAGTAACATCCCTGTTGTCTTATGCCAGTGAAACGTGTTACAATGAGAGGTACATACGTCTTACTGAAATAGAAACAAGTTGGGATGCTAATTCTGGCTTTGTATCTCCTGGCATAGCTTGTTTTCACGTCGATGTGAGTGAAACCTGGGGCTTGGAGTGGGCAGGATGGTGCTGTGGTGCCTGTCCAGGGCTGGGGCAGTGCTGTCCCTGCCGCGGTCCTCTCAGCAACAGCTCTCTGGGGCAGAGCAGCATCACCTGTGGATCAAGGGCGAATGCGATAAATACGGAAATGAATACATTCCTGAACCTAAACGTCGAAGCGTGCTCTCCATCCCGACTCCCGTGGGCGCATCTTTATGGGCCTGGGTAAGAGGCCCTGGCGGCGAGCGCGGGGCTGCCCTGCACCCAGCGGCTGGGGCTGGGCCCTCCTCCCAGCGGTTGTGGCTGCTGCCCTCTGCCCATCCGTAGCCATGGGCCTGATGTGCCAGCATCACTGTCCCACAGGAGATTGCCGCACCATGCCAGAGCTCTGCCCCGGCCCCCGTGTCGCTGCTCGCCTGTGAATTACATCAGACGCCAACACCAGTTGGGAGCTGCTGTCACATTTGAAAAGGGAGTGAAAAATGATCATAATAAACATAGCGGTGACAGGCAGCCACCAAGGGTCAGGAGTTTTTGCATGATAGACTCTCCCCGTGTGACCTCGAGGACCGGATTAGTGGAAATAGGATAAAATTTAGTGCTGTGACATGCAGGGAGGCAGAGTGTTTGCCCTGCCATCCGCACCGGGAACTCAACTCAACGTGATGCTCTGGGATGGGTGGAGGATGCCGGGTTCAAGCTGGAGGGAGGGCAAGTGAGGGATGTGGAAACAACCATGGGGAATGAGAGTTCATTTTGCGAGAGGAGGCTGAAAGAACTTGCCTTAATCAGCCTAGAAAAATGCAGGCTGAAAGGGGCTGTGACTGTGGGATAATGGAAATTAATCATGGGAGCAAACAGTGGAGAAGGGGAATAATTATTTAAGCTAAAGGTTAATATTGGCACAAGAACGAATGAGCATAAACCAGCTAAGAATTGAATTTTGGATGGAACTGTGAAGGTTTCGTACCATTCAGTATGAGATTTGGGAGCAGCCCGGTGTGAGAAGGGGACCTTTGCTGAGCCCCTCGGGGTGTGCTGGGCAGCTCGGTTGCGCTCAGGCACGGGCTCTGTGACAGCGGGGGCCGGGGGACAGGGCGATCCCCCCACGTCTCCTCGTGCCATGGTGGTGCTGGGCATCCCTGCCTTTTTGTCACATTTCTGGGATCTTTGCAGCATGGCCTGGGCCAGTGTTGTCCCTGAGGACGGCACCTGAGGACCATCCCTTGAGAGAGGCTGTGGGGTGATGCAGGAGAAAAGGGGACCTGCTCCCATGCGCCACTGCGAGGCTCGGCGTGCTCTGGGGTTTTGGAGGAAGCAGCAGCTTGTGCTCACCCTGCTAGCACATTGATGTGCGTCTTGGTCACCCTGCAGCTTTTGAGGCCCATCATCAGACTGGGTTGAGTTTTGACCCCACAGAGACCTTGAGCTTGTGTTTCTATGTGTTTCATGACACCTTTGTGACCTCTACAGTGCCCTGCTGCACGCGTCTGTCTTGCCATAGTCTGGACCGTCCCTATAGCACATGTCCCTAGGACCCCCGAGTGACCTGGTTTCCACCACAAAAAACATCCTGGTGTCTCAGACGACACTCAGTGCTAGGTGGGATTTTTACTCTGTTAAAGGCATTTTGCATCACTTCAGTCTTGAGCCTTCTGGTTTGTTTATTTGCCTAATTCTGGTTAGCTGTGAGTTTTGAGGTGGGGTGGGTGCTAGAAGGCTTCATGGGCTGTTTATGCTGATTGTGGCTTGCAGCTCAAGGTGCAAATCCTAATTAAAATACACTAGCGAAGGGAGAGGGCTTTACTTAAATAGCAGCAGCTTTGCAAACAGAGGCTGCAGTTTGGTGTTGGAAGGACCGGGTGCTCTCAGTCCAGCGGGAGCCTTGTGTGTCGCAGAAGGGTCCTGCCTTGAGGAAGCCATCCCACCTACTGAAAGGGGTATGCCCTCTTTTTCTCCCCTCAAGGTCTCTGGACAGAAAGCTGCAGCGACCGCTCCTGGGGAAGTCCCGAACGCTGCCCAGCATCCCGCAGTCCCCGGTCCTGAGCAGGCTTCCCCTTCTTGACTCCACGGCGTACAGGGAGGAGATGCCGGAGCAGAAGCCCTACAAGAAGCACTCGGCCTCTGACTGCCAGAAAGGCTGCACGATCCCTTCTACCGGTGAGTGCCGCAGCGCTGGGACGAGCTTCCACCCCTTTCTGCCAGGGGGCCTGCAAATTCCTAGCAAATCTTTCCTGCTTCTCCAGGGGCGCAAATAACAAAAGAAATCCAATTCCGGCCTGTGTTGGGTTTAACCTGCTCCAAAACCAGCCCTACTTGATGAGGTTTGGGTGGTTTTTTGCCCCTTTCTGAGCCTTTCTTTGACCCTGTTGCTTAAACCTCCCCTTCTTTCATATTACGCTGATGAAGAAGTGGAGTCGGCTTATAAAGGCCACCCGGTGCGGGGAGGTGATGCTCAGAGCCTTCTGCCTCTGGGTGAGCTGCTCCCTCGATGGCTTTCTGGCCTCTGCAACAGGCCAAAGTGCCTCTCTTCTGTGGCGTGAAGTGGCATCAGGGCACTCGTTGCTGGGTCTCCATCGGGAGCAGTGGCAGAGAGCAGCACCGCTGTGCTCTTCCCAAGGTCCTGGCCTGGGGTGGGGATTTGCTGTCGCAAGTGCTCCCCAGCCTGGTGGTGTGGGTTGGCCTTCAGGTCAGCTCAGGGTTTTTATTATGTTCTTCTACTCTTGTGCTAATCCTGATGAAATTCTAATACGGTTGGGCCAGCTGCTCTGAGAAAGTTTATTGGCAAAACTGTTGATGACCAAAGTGTTTCAGTGGTTTTGGTGCCAGCAGAATCACACTGGGGCCATAAAAATGATGGGGAAAGGGATTATTAGCACTGAAACAAAGATAAGGCCTGCAAGCCAGGGCTGACAATCCGGCGTTAAATAAAATCCTTATGAAAAAGCTCCCTTCAAACAACATCTTTGGAATTTTTTATTTTTATTTTTTTTAAGATCTAACCTGCTCAATCAGATCACTGTGAGCTACCCAGCAGAGCAGCTGTCCAAACCCTGGATTAATGTTAATGCTCTGCAGGCTGCGTTTCATTTCCTGGTGCTACTAATTCTCCTAAAAGTTGTGCAGAGAGGATCTTGACATATTGCTGAGCCCATCCTGCTGCACTTGTCGCAGCGGTGCTGCTGAGTGTGCTGCGGTACCCAAGCGACTGCTCTCCGCTGCCTGCGGGACCCGTGGTTTTCCTCTCAGCCCCTTGCTAGAGCAGGTCTTGGTACGGGAGGAAGACCTGTGGGAAAGCTTGTGTAGCTGACTACTGGGGACACGAGGGATTAGGACACTTGTGAGTAGGTAGGTAACTGCCGGCAACTCCATTGCTTGGAATTGAAGACGGCTTGTGAGGTTCTGTGAGCCTGCAGGATTTCCTGCATCGTGGTTTACAAGGCTGGACCTGAATAAATGGTGGAGGTCTGCCTCCTGATACAGGGCAAAACAAAGTCCTTTGCAGGACTTGTGCCTGAGAGAGCATCAACCGTGAAGGACCCCCAGCATCCAGAGCACCCTTCCGCACCCGGCAGGTCCCTGGTTGGTGTGCTGGTGCTTCCAGGGAGCTGTGCTGGAGGCGGAGGGAGGGAGTGGGAGGCTGGTGTAAGACTGCGGGATGAAGTGTCACTGTGAGTCAGACCCACTGCAAACCTCCTTGCCTTCTGCTGCAAACACCTCCTCTGCTGTGAGTGCAGACGTGCTCATACACCGTGGAACAGCCACCCTGGGGCAAACCCTGTGCACAGCCCTCCCTGCACAGCGGGTGCAAGGAGGAGCCCTGATTGCACATAACGAGTGTTTTGGATGTTGCTTTACTCAGGGTTGGAAGGTGCCTAGGATGCCAAGAATAGGAGTATGAAAACCCTCGTAGGTTGGAAGGCTCCCTCTGCAGCCAGAGCCTTGGATGAATGAACAAGTTGTTTTCTGTCCAGATCCTCCCAGGTTCTTTTCCTGGCTCCTTGATACTCAGTTAGGAACTGCTAATTAGCTACTCATTAAGGCTATCAGCATGTTATCATGGAGGAAAAAAAGAACAGATCGCACTGGTAGCAGGGTGTGACATCTGGGCAGCAGGACAAGAGTGGAGCAGCACGTGGTGCAGGAGGTTAACGAGCCCTGGTACGCTGATGAGAAAAGCAGGATTCCCACAAGTATTTATAAATGAGAGCTGGGCTGGCTGTCAGGAGGGAGAGAAGATCCTTTCCTTAAGGAACTTGGGAATTTGCTTTGTGCTGGTGCCACCACTCCTTGTTCAGGGACACACACAGATGTGGCCAGCTGCAGAGCGGTACACATGGCCAAAACCACCTCGGGAAGAGGCTCACCCACAGGGACATGAGGCTTTGGCCGGAGCGGGGCTGTTGGTGGGAGAGGTGGTAAGCTCGTCTTCAGGGAGAGTTCACCACTCTGCAGGTAAGAAACCGCACTCTGGCTCACTGCTGTCCTGGGGGCTGCGAGCAGAGGAGTCACCAAGCCAGGTGGGAGAAGCTGTCATCGCTGGGGTGGATGAGATGAGACATCCTCATCTGACCGCTGAGACGTGTCCTAGGAGATTGTCCTGCTGTGGCCTCGCAGCTCCTGTGCAGGACCTTGTGCGGGGAACTGGGGCCCTGAGGACGGACAGAAGAGCTGAGTCTATGGCTGATGAGCCTGCCAAACCCGCTCCTCCTCTCAAAAACAACCTCCCTTCTCATTTAGCAAGCCAGGTAGCTGGCTGGGCTGGCGAACAGGTCTGGGTTTCCTGTTGGTCTGGTTTTGTTGTTCCCCTTCAGGTAACCCACAACAAGTGGTGGTGTGGTCAGCTGGGACAGGCTCTGAGCTCTCCCTCCTTCACCCCCTTGCCATAGGCAGCACTCCTGGGTTGACCCCAGACTCCTGATGGCCGTGAGCCCAGCGTGTAGCGAGGGGGAGACACGGGCAAACGGGGCTTAGTTGAACAGGGGCAGCGCCTGCCTGTTCCAAACCATTATCTGTTTGGTGTCACGTTTTGCAGTGTGCCAAGAGATTTCATACGTGCTGGCAGCATGGAGAATTGAGCTGCCTTTTTGCTTGTCCTTCCTTCTTCTGTGTCCCTGTGAAGTTTTAGGGGTGGGAACAAGAAACACTTCTCATTGCTTACTCTCCTCTTCCTTCTGCAGCAGGCAGGGGCTGCTTCTCAGCCTTCATCGGTGTTCCCCAGGGCTCAGTTTTGGGGACGGTGTGGTTCAACATCTTTATAGATGATCTGGATGT
>NW_009634735.1:4073-4282 GCF_000690535.1 Cariama cristata | reverse complement strand
CACCTCTCCTTGCTGGTCTTCCCCATATGCCCGCCAGGGCTGTGCATGGGGCACAGCGTCCTCCTGGAGGGTAGTCCAGGGAGAGTAGTGGGCAGGTTCCCCTCGCCTTCCCGGCGGGGCCGCTTCTCGGAGCGCTTCACCTCTTTGACCCCACCAGCCCCGGGCCGCAGGGCAGGGCAAGGGGAGGAAGGAGCACAGGTGGCCGGAGG
>NW_009634735.1:0-4042 GCF_000690535.1 Cariama cristata | reverse complement strand
GGCCTGCCAAAGGCTGACAACCTGCAGCCATGGCTGGTGGGGTGCCATGCTCAAACCCCACTGCCCCAGCCTGCTTTCCTGCTCTTGTGCCCTTTATGCCCCAGGCTGGGCTGGGTTTTGTGCCAAAGAGAGACGTAAGCCACATCCCACGATGCCTGACGACCCCCATGCCAGAGGGGAGGTTGTCCCATGGCAAGGCCAGAGTTCCACACCGCCTGCCAGGCAACCTCCGTGCTCTGCAAGGTGGTGTAGGAGGCCCACACCTTCAGGCAGGAGAGCTGGTCCTGGGCGTTGGTGGCTGTGGGAAAGCCACCAGTGGTTGTGCTGGGGATAGTATCTGCTTAAATATTAAGGGGAAATATACTGCCCTGTACTCCTGGTGGGAAAATTGGGGCTAGAAAGTACAGAAATGGCTTGTAGGATTTCCCATTGGTGTTTTATTCCAATAAGTTTAAATACCAAAATTGTGAAGAAGCATTTATTTCTCTGTGCAAGACCTTCACTATAGTCTCCTTCCCCCTCCCCACCCATAAGCATGGTTAAGTTGTATATAATATTGGGACCCAGTTCCCTGTGAGATTATGTTAGGGTTTTCAATATCTGTTTATAAACCTGTTGATTATGATTTTCAATCTTGGAGATCAATTGATAAATGTAAGCAAAAAAAAAAAAAAAAAAAAAAAAAGACTGCTGCTGTCTTGCTGAATGACAGGAGGGAGAGTGCAGAATGAAAGTTTAATTTTTCTTATTTAATTACACTGGACACCATCCATTCCAAGACATATACTAGTGAAGTCTGCATGATTTATACCTGTGATGACCAGGTAACTAAGTCCTGGGGTAACTAAGGTAGATCAGTGAAAACTGCAATTGAAACCTTGCCATATTTCCTCTTCACATGGATCTGGCTGTTCTGGGTGACAGCTTGGGGAAAGAGACAAATATGTACCTTGCTGAGGCAGGGAACAGCACTGAAATCGACCTGGATGAGAAGCAAAAGCCATCACCTAGCCCATGTGTTAAAACCTGGAGCCAGCTGCGTAAATTCATATAGAGACACCTAAAGAAGTGACCTTATTTTTCAAATGTGTTGAGCAACTGCGGTAATTTGTCTGCATCTGTCACCATCAGGAAAATGTAATTTAAAAAGTAAAAGGAAGCCTAGTGGTAGAAAGGAAGCAGATCAGTAAGTACCATATTAGATTAATTAAATCATAAAAGGTTCTAGACCACTTAAAAGGAAAGTTGGCACACTACCATGTTACAAAGCCACAGAAAAAGCAAACCAAAAATAACTAATGCAAAGAAACAGTAAGAAACACCATGGCTATGTCCAGACTTTGGTACAGAAATGTGGCAAAGTATTGAGTAGCATTGAAGAGGTATAGGAAGAGAAAGGCACATGAGGTTTCAGGGCAGGCAGGATGAGGCTTACCCTGTGCAGAAAAGCTCTGGCCTTCATTGTCGCTGCCACAGAGTGTAATTTTTTATTTTTTAATTCCTCCCATACATATTGGGAATCTCAGATGTTGCTTTCAGCAAGTAAAAGGTCTGATTTGTCCCAGGAGACGGGGAGGTGGTGCCTTTCTGGACAGTAGCCACAAAATCAGTTGCAAGACAACTTCAGAGTTCAGGTCTTCTTTAATTTTCTGTCTATTCACTTTGTCATGCATCCCTTCTTACAACTTACTCTGTTTTTCTTTAGAGCAGCTTTGGTGAGCTAGAGGAAATAATTGCAATACAATGGTTCCTGAACACTAGCTAAAACTAAGTTAGAGTTTACTTCTTCCCCCATGGAGTTTCCATGGTTTGTGTGATTGTCTTAATGCTTTAAGTATCCTTTTTTTCACATGAAGGATTTCATAGCACCTTTTTGGGAGAGCCAGAATTGTCTGCAGCACTCTGGGCACAAGAAAATGCCCCCTACTGGTACAGACCAAAGTGATTGTAGCTGGTACATGCCTTCCTGGCGCTTGCAATATCTTAAAGGAGTTGCACAACCTGAGAAAAAACATTATACAATTATGCTATATAACTTGTGAAAGCTAGAGATGTACCTTATTTCCATGTTCTGTAACAGTAGAACAATATATGTTGAGTTGTATTGAAGCCCTCTGCATGCTTTTTGTCTCCTGTCAAAGTACAGTGTTTCTGTTCTTTTCTGCTAGTGTTTTGTCCCTAAAAATATTTAAGGAAAAAAGCATGCCAGAATTCTAGGCTTTTTTCTTAATAATTTGTCTGTCTTTTTTTCACTTTTATCATATGTAATTCCATGGACATGACCTTGAAAAAAAGAAGTTGATGACTTATGGCATCCATAGAAACTTAAAGAAGCATTTTAAAAAAGACTTAGGCAGGTGAAATAGAGATGTTTAAAACATCCTGATGAGCAAGCTGTTTTTAATTTGATCTTCCTATTATAGAATGACAGACATTGGCTTTGATCCTAGATGTAGAGTCAAGCTGGCAGTTTCTCTATGGGGAGCTATAAAAAAACCCCTGTAATAAAAGTGTCCCAATAAAATGGGAAAGAATTAAAGGTAGCCCAAGCCCATGGATCATTCTTGAAATGTTGAAGTTATTTTAAAAATGAACTGAGCTATGGAAAAAGACCAAAAGAACTAATACTTTGGGAGCTGCCTGTACAGCTAGCAAGCACAGAGGCTGAGCAAACAAAAATCTAAATTATATTTAAACCATTTTTAGCTTTGTGTGATTTTAAGACAACCTGGAATTACTATAAAATGAATAGGATGCATGTGTGAAAAAATGTCAATACACTTTGTGTGTACAGATGATAGGAATATATTCTTTAGCTATATTGCTCACTGTTACAAAGTTCTCAGAGTAGATCATGGGTAAGATTGTCTGCATGACAATATGGTTTTATTTTTTATGTTTAATTTTTTTTAATGTTAACAAAACATACGGAGGAATTGGTCTTGAAAATGTGAGGATTTGCTTGGGAAAAAGTGACATGCATTTTCATGTATCATTTTTTTCTTGAAGGCTAAGCTAATCCAGGTTACTTTGTTGCAGACCTAGGATCATACCTAAATACATAAGTAACTATTACACTGAGAAGTTATTACTTCATGATGACATGATATGTTTGTAGTCCTGTATCTGGACATTCATTTCCTATCTGTAGAAGTGTCTTAACAACATTTTAAGTTAATTACTTAGGAACATAGCAAGTAATTTCACAGGCTAGGAATATTTTCAACTTTTTGACGCACTTCAGTGTTCCAGTGCTGGGAGAGGCAGGGAGGTCCTACAGGAACATATACAGCACAATGTAGTGCACAGTGTAGCAAGTGGAAGCTTGCCTCTTCATACTTCTTAAAAAATATCTTCAGAGATTGTAGGTGAGAGAGTAAAAAGCAACTGAGTTTTACTTATTTAATCGTTCAACTTTTTCTGCGTAGGTCAACCTATTATTATAATTTGTATGAGCTCTGGTGACAATTGATTGATCCATAGAAAACTAATGAAATGCCTTTTCCTTATAGTTTATGGTGACCATAGATAAGAAATTGCATCACAGGGAATTGCTGAAATTGTGGGTATTACATTTTTTTAAACGCCTTGATAGAACAACAGTATTTAGCAAAGAATTCAAAAAACAGGTGTTAATAATCTACCTGGAAAGCAGGTAGAATAATTGAGTTTGCTTTTTTTTTATTTGAGACCAGTCCACCAGATGGGAAGTTTGCAACTGTTTTTTAATACCATAAAGCTAGGGAGCACATAGAATCATAGAATCATTATGGTTGGAAGAGACCTCAAAGATCATCAGGTCCAACCATATACCTGATGCCACCATGTCTACTGAACCATGTCGTGAAGGACCACATCTAAACGGGTTTTGAACACCGCCAGGGACCATGACTCCACCACCTCCCTGGGGAGCCTGTTCCAATGCCTAACAACTCTAACAGTGAAGAAGTTCTTTCTAATGTCGAGCCTGAACCTCCCCTGGTGCAACTTGAGACCATTTCCTCTCTTCCTAAGGCTAATTACCGGGGAGAAGAGCCCAATC
>NW_009634733.1:5783-8789 GCF_000690535.1 Cariama cristata | reverse complement strand
GCGTGACCACGCAGGGGGAGGCGTGGCCACAGGTGAGAGGAAGCGTGGTTACAGAGAAGAGGCGTGACCAGACGTGAGGAGGGCGTGGTCACAGCGGGGGGGCGTGGCCAGGGAGGTGGCGGTGGGTTAATGTTAATTAAAAGCGCATCTGTAATGCCCAGCGCTTGGGGGTGACCACTGCAGGGCTGTGCAAGCTATAGGTTACACGGCTGGCCTAAACACACATCTAGCAATATACAAACAGCGTATAAGCAGAAAATTATAAATATTTGTCTACGTATTGTAAATACACAATGGTACTGTAGCACCTGTAATAAACATATGCATATTTCTGATATAAGTAATAAATAAATGAATCTGGTTTAAAAAACCAAACAAACAAGCCTCTTCTTGCCTCGAAGGGGCTGAAAATCTGCCGGTAAAGCAAGGAACCCTCCTGCGTGTTGCCACTGAGCGGCAGCACAGCTTGTGCCCACGCAGCTCCGAGATCCCTTCGGAGAGCTGGAAAGAAAAAGTTTATCCTGGCAACTATAATGTATTAATAACAGGAATAACCTCACGGCAAGGCTGGGGAGCTTTGCTGGGGCCTCACCTCTCCCTGCGGCGAGCGGTTCCCAGGGTCCCGGGCTGAGCTCCATCCTCATCCCCGCTGCCACGGTGGAAATCGAGCGTGGCCGCCTGAGCAAAACCACACGTTTGGTGATGAATGCATGTCCAGGCACAGGTTTGGAGGGTGTTGCATAAAGCTCTTGTGGGTTAAACACTGCTTTTCCAGGGGTGAGCAATACGCTGGATGATTTTGTAAGGTCAAAAATTGCTTCCCCTGCAGTCTCTATTCACTCGCAGGAGGGAAGGAGCTGGACCTGCCGGGCTGCTCTGGCTTGTCCGCTTCTTCTCATTCCTTCTGCCATCACAAATCGTTGCGTTACAGACCTCACCTTCAGGAGGGGACTGGGATAAAACCAAACACCCAGCCTGATGGCTGCTGTCATTTTCCTAATGCACACTGGATATCTGCTGTTTGTCCGTCTGCCTGTCCATCACACGCCTCTGTAGTCGCTCAGACGCAACGCTGTATTTCGGATGTCCCAGCTTGAAACACCCCATTAAGGCTTTGCCCTTGGAAAGTGCGAAGCTCTTAAGCGAAGGAGCATCGAGCCTCTGCCATGTGTTTCATGGGAACATCCAGAGCTACTCCTGGCTTTTGAAAGCCACGGTCACAGTGGGAACAGAGAAACCAAATCTGGCCCAGGGGGAAGAAGCAGAGCTGGGATTGTCTGTTGGTCCCCTTATGGAAAACAGATGCGACCGAGGAGCTGCGTTGCTTTGGCGGGCAATGTGGAAGGCAGTGGGTTTTCACATGAGTTCATTTTCTGCCGTGTTTCCTCTTCCTCTTTCTCCTCTCAGACTAGAAACTTTCATCTCTGGTGCTCGAGCTGCTGTCGGTGCTTTTCAAAAACATTTTGGCTTTTGCTTCCCCGCTCAGTGCAGAGCCGCCAGCACACCCAGCCGTCCCCGGGGAGACCTGCTGAGCCCACACGCTGGGTTTCACATCTGGGTTTTATATGCCGGATTTTGCATGATGGCTTTTGCACGCCAGGTTTTACACACCCAGTTTTACGCACCAGATTTTGCACACCAGGTTTTACACACCAGATTTTGTATGCCGGGTCTTGCACGTTGAGTTTTGCACGCTGAGTTTTGCACGCTGGGATTTGCATACTGGATTTTCCATGCTGGGTCTTGCACGCCGGGTTTTGCACGCCGGGTTTTGCACGCTGGGTTTTGCACGCTGGGTTTTGCACGCCGGGTTTTGCACGCCGGGTTTTACTGCCAGATAACCAGGGTGGGGTCAGGGCTATGCTTCCCGCCAGGGCTCACCGCAGCTACTTTGCCATGCCCTTCAAACGAAGTCATTTGCCTCCAGTGTGTTTTTTCACAACAGTTCCAAGTGCTCTAATGAACTTCTCGCAGAAGCAATGCAGAAATAGATTGCCTAAGCCAAAGGAAAGCACGGTGCCCTGCGGAGAGAGGGCAGGGGAGGGGGCTTTGCTGGGGGCTGGAGGGAGGACTGCAGCCGTGCTCTAGGTGTACGGCTCTCCAAGACAGCCAAGACATTGGGCTTCTTTAGGATTTAAGCATTGTAAATCTTGTCCGTGGGTATACATCCCTCGTTAGTGTGCGCCAAAGCGGAGCGGATAGTATTGAACTTGCAGGGAAAGCTGTGCTGAGCGTGCAACCCATCCCTGGCACGGCTGGATGTGGCCCTGGGCAAGAAAGCAGGTGCTTTGGGATGGCAAATTAAGCCGAGCTAATAACAAGGCCTCCAGGGAGAAGGAGCTCTTAGACCTGCTTTTGCTTTGCCAGAGGAACGTGGAGCCCTGGGGCAGGCGCTGGAGCCGGTGTCAGCGCGAGGGCTCGGAGGAGGGAGCAAACCTCTACCAGGGGGTTCAGCCCAGCAAAGGTGCTGAGCCCGTTGTCCCACGGGGTGCAGAGCACGTGTCCCTTCAGGGCTTCCCTGTCCTCACTCAGCACCGTGGATGTTCAACCGCCAGGCTGGTGGGACTCATCCTGGCATCGCATGGGCTCCCACGGACCACGCAGTTACAAACCCCGCAGCCGTGGGCAGCCCATCGGTCCCTTTCCAGGCTCAATTAGACCCAAAAGTAGTTGCCGCAACCCGTGGCTCTGGGGGGAATGGCGGGAGGGCAGGCGGTTCCCGATGCTGCCGTCATCTACAGAGACGAAGGCACAAGCAGGAGCATGTTAGCAGCGGCAAAGGCTTTGTGGAGGAAGGAAAAAAAAAAAGAAAAAAAAGCCAGCCTTGCCATCAAACCACGCAAACAAAAAAGCGGCGCTGGGGGGTGGTTTGCTGGGGGCTGAGCGTGGTTTCGGCGTCATCGGTAAGTTTTGGCCAGGGCTTGGCCTGGGCCGGAATGGGTGTTAGAGATATTGAGAAATGTGCAGCAATTGAGAGGTGCCGATAAAACCGTTGTTGCCAGAATC
>NW_009634733.1:3403-5713 GCF_000690535.1 Cariama cristata | reverse complement strand
CTCTTTGCAGTGACAGAGAAAATATTAGTTGTTTGTGAATATACTTCATTCCACCGTTAACACTATCACTCGTGGGAGTAAAACCTTCCCCACTGGCTGTTGCTCCTGCTTGATGAAGCGAGCCCGGATTCTGGCTCGGATGCTCCGCTGAGGAGAGCTCCCAGCGTTTTGCACGGGAGGAAGGTTTCCTCCAAGCACCAAATCCTTCTTTTTGTGCAATTCAGGGAAAATCTGGGATAAAGCCGGGCTGCTAAAATCATCAGGCTCGCTCTGAATTGGCGCCTGGAGAGAGCAGCTCAATGGAGACCCAGAGCAGCGCCGAGGAGCTCACCGTGAGCGGGACATTTGGGCATCAGCCATTTCCGAAGGAGACATCGCCGCTGGGACGTGTGCGGGTCGACGCCGACAGCCCGAGCAAGGTGTGTGCAGGGTGCCTGGCCCCTATCTCCGGGGAGCACATCGCCCACCCCACCGCACCCTCCCAAATATCAGCCCGCGGCGTGCACCGGGGCGAGCAGATACGGGAGCAGCTGGGGCGCAGGGCGGCTGTCGTTGCTGATCGAAGTGGAGCAGTTTTTGGCCGGTGAGGGTGTGAAGGGGGATGTGGAGGAGGAGGCAGAGCTGAGCCATGTCTCCCAGCTGGACTTTTCTTCTTGCATTTTTGTGTTTATTTGTTAAAACACCCCTCTTCCCATTTCAAAGCAGAGAGGCATCCCTGCAGCCTGACCTCCCCAGACGTGCTGGCTGCGCTCGCTCTGGGGCGAATAAAGCTGATTTTTCATTTGCTTGCACTGCGGCAGCAGGCTGGGGCGGGGCAACTGCGGCAGCAGGCTGGGACGGCTCACCAGCCACAGCCGCATTTGCAGAGCCCTCATTTAATCCTTTTTTTGCTTACCATCTTTTAATCACACAAAACCTTGCCCAGAAGAAGTGGTGAGGCCCGTCAGAATTAAACAATTTGACCAAGGCCATGCGAGGAGTCGGTGGCAGAGCAGGATCGTTCCCCAGCTTTAAACACATCCCCTGAACGACAAGCCAGGGTTTTCTCCCTCCTTTCTGGATCTAATTTTGCTGACTGCTAGAAACAAAGCCAAAAAAAAAAAAAAGAGTGCCATACCCAAACCCAGCAAGCCCCGTGGGATCCTTTCAGCCTCCTCTGCCCAGTGCCACCAGTCAATCCCAAAAGCACCACCAGCATGTGCTGCGCCTTTCCCATTGTTTCCCCAGGGCTTCAAACCAGAAAGGCAAGTTGATGAAAAAATTCGGTCCAGGAAGTAATACAAAAGGCAGGCTTAATTATACACATTGGGCATTGCCTCTCCCTGTTCCATTAATCCATTGAGGGAGGTAATGGTAAATTAGGTCAGATTATGTGAGCGCTGAAATAAAACCCAGAGGCCAAATTCCTCGCATCCACACCTCCTTTACCTCTGAGGTTGCATAAATGTTGATGGGCACTGGATCTGTCTGCATTGCTTTGGTGGAGCTGCAGTGCTGAGTTTTCAGATTTTGGCTGTTTTGGTGGAGGAATAACCCCGCAGCATCGTTAGGGCTCAATTCTCTCTAATTTACTTTGCATTTGTGTTCGTGGCCCTCACTGGCATCAACCGAATACACTGCGGTTGCTTTTTTACGTATAGACCTGTTATACACACGCTGGCTATGAAACAAATACCTTGGCAACCTGGGGTGCTGCTTTGGTGACTCAAGGCACAAAGAGATGCTCTGAGTTTCTACCAGAGCAGGGATTAAGGTTCTTGATTTCCCAGTACTAACCTACCTACCAGCACCTCGGTGTGCTCAGCAAGGGCTTAAAACTCAGGGATGCCTTACGCTGATGTTCAAAATAAGTGGGTCAGTCCACCCTGAAGACAAAACAATCCTGTTTGCTTATTTTTATGGCATTTGCTCATATAGAGACAAAAAAATAACTGGAACACATTGGGTTTCACAGCGGCTGGTATTTCCCTGTGGCCGCCTCTTCCCAGGAGCATCGCAAAATGCACCCGGGTGGGCAGGAGAACCCAGGCTGGTGTCAGAGGGACCCTCTTCCAGGGCATCTTCTGAGGCTGACGCTGCCTTTGAGCTAAGGACAGTTCTGGGGAGCAAGGTCCAGCTTTGCTGTTTAAAATTTAAAGGCATCGAACATTTCTAAGGAGGGACGGGACTGGCGGTGGCCAAGTACCGGTGTGCCGGGAAGGGGCTGAATCCACGCCATGCCGGATGGGGAATTGGTGTTCTGGGGTGTGCTGCTCCCTGAGCACTGGCAATTCCCCCATGAAAACTGTCCTTCCTCCAGTGTAAACATCT
>NW_009634733.1:0-3386 GCF_000690535.1 Cariama cristata | reverse complement strand
CACCTGGCATGCAAGCTGGCAAAAAAAAAAAAAAAAGGCTGTGGGGACATAAAGTTCAGGCTGGTTGTACTGCAAATAGGATTGCAAACATATGCCCTTAACGACATACATTTGCTCTGATCCCTCTCCTACAGTGGATGCTTTACACCATGCCATAAACGCGTGCCTTTTCGCAATTAAAAATACAATTACCTGCTGCCGAACATCTAAAATAATAATAATATAAAAAAAAAAAGTCCTGTAATTTGCTGCTCCGTGGCATTGTGCGTTCCCCCTCCTCACACCCCGTTCAGCACCCACGGCTCCGCATCGCTGCCGGCAGCCCGGTGATGGTGGCAGCCAGTTGCAAAAAGGATAACACACCCCCCCCCTAAAACAAGGTGTTGCTCAGCTGTTAGAGAACGTGTAGATTTGAAAAGCGACCGAAAAAAAAAAAATAATCCCACTGGATCTTGTAGATAAGCCACAATTTGTGGGGTTCCCAGAAGGCGTTCACCACCCAGCAGGACACTCCTGCGTTATCGGCGTGGGTGCAGCCGTGGTGTCCTGCACCTCCTGCCCGGCGAGGGACCGCGATAAGCAAAACCGGGTCCTCCTAATCAGCTGTGGAGCGCCAGGCAGGCGGGCTGGGGGCTGCAGGCACCTTCTTTGGGCAGGGACTTACGAAAGCCAGGAGCGTTTCACATCATTTCGCAGGTTGTTTTTCATTTCTCGTTAGGTTTCTGGCGGCGTGTTGTGTTTCTGCTGTTGAAAAGCTGCCCTACGGTGCAGAGGCCCCACAGAGAAGGTTACGTACCAGCGAGGACTCAGATCCGTGGGTCTGATTCATCATTTTCTTTAGCTGCTCGCAGTGATGCAATGTGCGTGCAGATTGCGGCGCTGTATTTCGCATCGACTTGTCCGTGTATAAATGAGTGTGTTCTGTGCAGCCTGCAGCCAGACTTTGCTTTTCCCAGCTTTGCCCTTTGCTGCTTCTCTGCTGTGATGGAGTTTGGGGCTCGTGGAGCACCTCAGGGACCTGCTAACCCCAGGGGAGCTCCGGCATCCGGATGGGATGCACCGAGCAGTGGTCGTACCCTGGGAGGCAGCAAGGGAATCACTGCACAAGACCGATTTGTTTCAACGGAATATTTTGTAAAACAAGTCGAGAGTTCACTTTGTTGATGATCTGCGAGGGATGACTCTTATTTGCCAGGCAGGGATGACAAGAAACCATCCAAGAGCCAGGCTGTTCCTTTTCCTGCCGATGGGACGTGTGACGTGACAAAACCACAAGCCAGACCAGGCTCCCTGCCCCATTTTCCCCTCCACAAATGGTAAATAATTTTGTCCTTTCTTCATGAACATGAGGAAAATCCTCAGTCCGTGCATCTCCGCTTTGGCATCTCTGGCCACAGCAGCTCCCGGCGTCCCCGGGGTGACCCCTGGCACGGGCACGGAGCAGGAGCAGAAAGGATTCCTCATGTCAGTGCTCCTCCAGGTTAAAATATAACCTCTTCCTACCTGGAAACAGCACTGTGTTTCAGACTGATTCGTACTATTTCTTATCAGGGAGCAAGACCTAAGACTGTAGGGGAAAGGGCTCATTAAGGTAAGGGACACCGTAATTTCCCCACCCTAAGGTAAGCGACACCGTAATTTCCCCACCCTCCTCTGCCCTGCCAAAAGCACTGGAAGGAGATCAGCTGCTGTTGACTCTTGGTTATGGGGTAGAAAACCCAGACAAACAACATGGAGCAATACTGGAAAGCGTTCCTCTTCGAGTTTTAATTCAGGCATTTCCTTGAATAAGGCTGCCTTACAAAAAGGAAGTTCTTGTGGCCGTGTTTGATTTACGTCTCGCGGACCCAGGTGATCATCGGGGAGTGCTGCCTGCTGGAATTACATGGACGCACGTGGTTCCCTAGCTCCGCAATGCCGTTTAAGCTGGAGAAGACGGTGTCAAGCCACCTGTCAGCAACGTGTATTTGGTTTAGTTTCTTTTGGAGGAAACAAAGCCGTGATAATCCAGTGGCTTCTGCCAGGGGGCAAGACGGGGGGGAAAGGAAGGAGAGATTTAGCAATTGCCGTGTTAGATTGCCTGGTGTTGAAGGACTTATTATAGTTCCTGCTTTCTACAGGTTTGGGGACGGTTGATGACGCTTGCTCTCATGGGACAGTGTGTGATGGCTCGGACACGCCAGGACAGTGGCCAAGTCTCACCTCCAGCTCTCCCACCCCCCCGTAGAAGCGCTGCTCTGGGTGCAGAAAACACTGCCAGGTATCCAAAATCAATCAGGAGTGAGTCACGCGCGTGACGCTGTTATTATTGTTATTTTAACCGGTGGCACCGTGTCCTCACAGGGAACGGAGGCTTCCCAGCACAACCACGGGGCAGGAGGGAGGAGGACAGCACGTGCCAGCGTCGGCCCCAGCGTTGCTCGGCCGCTGCCCCTCTCCAAGTACCGGGTCAGGAGGCAAAGATGAGAACAAACCAAGCTTTTCTCACCTCGTGTGTATTCATTTCATGGTTAACAGGAAAACCAAAGCCTTTATTTTTCTGCTTTTTTGGGGCCCTCGGAGGATGGTTTTCTTACTTCCCAAGGCTCAAGCAGCAGTGAATTGCTTTGCATTATCATGGTGCTTCATGCAAACGGTTAACCTTGATTTCAGTAGGCGCTATGCGATGCCACCTTCCCAGCAAGGTCGAATTCCGAATAATCCTTCTAGGAGGAACGAAATAAAGTCGGTGCTGTTCCCAGAGCCCTGGGCCACAAAGGCTTTGCCTCCATCTCTTTGAGAGTGTCAAATTTAATTGGTTTGGGCTGATTCCATGGTGGAACAAGGAGATCGTACAAAATACAGGGGAAGAGGAGCATTCGGGGGCACAGCGGGATGGGGTGAGCTCGTCCCTCCTGCAGACAGGCCAGGTTAAACAGCTCTGCGGTGGAGCGGGCGCCGCGGTGAGGGACGGTGGATGCTGTGGAACCCATCTTCCCAAAAAGCCTTTGCAGGGTAGGGCAGAAGGCTCTCCCAAGCCCTTCCACGAGCTTTTCTTCCCCGTGCCGAGGCTCACTACCTGAAAGGAGGTTGTAGCGAGGCGGGGGCTGGAGGTGGTGGAGTCACCATCCCTGGAGGTGTTCAAAAAACGTTTAGATGTGGCGCTTCAAGACATGGTTTAGCAGGCATGGTGGCATCAGGTATACGGTTGGACTTGATGATCTTTGAGGTCCTTTCCAACCATAATGATTGTATGATTCAAGCCCACGCAGGGGAGCTGATGCAGCACCTTATCCTGCTGTCCCGGTCCTGCCGGACGGGGCGATAGGAGAGGGCACTGGTCTTTGTGTGAGCTGAGGCACCCAAAAAACCCCAAAAGCACAACCAAAAATAAATCCTGTCCTAGG
>NW_009634732.1:360-587 GCF_000690535.1 Cariama cristata | reverse complement strand
GACGGCCGCTCCCTGCAGTGCTCCTTCCTGCCCAAGTTCTCCATCTACATCGAGACCAAGTACGAGGACAATTGCGGGGACAGCGAGAACGTGAGTCTGCGCCGCAGCTGAGACCTGGCAAACTCATCGCGGGGTGGGGGGACATCGCATCTATGTAGGGCCGACACCTCTCACCCTCCTTCCCCTCCCCAGATCTTCCGCAGCGATAAAATCCTGGGCGACCACGA
>NW_009634732.1:0-223 GCF_000690535.1 Cariama cristata | reverse complement strand
GCCCCCCCCCCCCCAGGACCCCCGTTTCTTCAGGTCGGCCAAGACGGGCCGGGGGCCGCTGCGGGAGGGCTGGCGCCAGCACACCAAACCCATCATGTGCTCCTACAAGCTGGTGAGCGTCAAGTTCGAGGTGTGGGGGCTGCAGACACGGGTGGAGCAGTTCGTGCACAAGGTGAGGGGGTGGGCTCCAAGTTGGGGGACATTGGGAGGACAATGACAGGGT
>NW_009634731.1:0-1116 GCF_000690535.1 Cariama cristata | reverse complement strand
CCCGCCAGGTCCACGAGGCTCAGCACCGCTATGAGGGGGGAAAAAAGAGAGGGGGAGGTCACCCCAAAAAACAGATCACCCCAAAAGGAACAGCCCAAAAAGGGCTCACCCCAAATCAAGGGCCACCCTGAAAAGTCCCACCCCAAATCAGTGGACCTGAACCCATGGCCCCCAAAAGGCTCACCCCAAATCAGTGAACCTGAACCTGTGACCCCCAAACCCGCAACCCCCAAACTCACAGCCCTGAAAAGGGGGCTCCAAACCCATGGTCACAAAAGGGGGCCCTGAAAAGGCTCATCCCAAACCAGGGGCCCTAAAGCCATGGCCCCAAACAGGTTCACCCCAAACCAGTGGCCCCCTCCACTAAAGACTGGGTGGGCTCCAGATGGGCTCACCCCAGACTGGTGGCCCTGAACCCATGGTCCTTAAAGGCTCACCCCAAACTGGGTGGTCCTTAAAGGCTGACCCCAAACTGGGTGGCCCCCTAAAACCTCACCCCATACCAGCAGCCTCTAAAGGGTGGCCCCTAAAACCTCACCCCTAGAGGATCACCCCCAAACTGGTGGCCCTTACAGGAGCAGCGCAGGTCCCGGGTGGGGTTGGAGCCCTGGATATGGAGCTGGAAGACGCAATGGCTGCGGGACGAACGGTCATTCAGCGCCGTCCTGGCCACCGAGCGGTTGGCAGCCGCCGTCTGCAGCAGCCCCAGCACCTTGGGAGGGGACAGAGACAACCCCGTTAGCCCCCAAAACCACCCACACCCCTAATCTGAGCTTTAGAAGTGGGGTGGGAAGGAAATTGGGGTCTCCTACCTCCTCTTCAGAGGTCACGGGGACGCAGCGCAGGTTGGGGACGTGCAGCTCCTCGCTGGCTGAGCTGACCCGTCGGATCTCCAGCTCGGCCTTGCGCTCTGGCTGGCCGGCCAGCAGATCCCGCAGGGATTCATTGTAGATCTCCAAAAAGCTGGCGGTAAAACCATACTGCCCGCCAGCATGACGCCAAGCCCACTGTCCACCCGCTCCCCCCTCCCTCAAAAAAGGAAAAAAAAAAACAGAAATCCCCCCGAAAATAGATTTAATACTATTTTTTTACTCACTTTCCAGCCCTTCTCCGCCA
>NW_009634730.1:336-1139 GCF_000690535.1 Cariama cristata | reverse complement strand
CCCGGCCCCCGGCCTACTTATTTATTTATTTATGCGTCCCCATGTATTTATTTGAAATCGTCGCGGGTGAAAATGGAAAAGTAATTTCTCGTTATAAATATCTGGCGGTAATTGTGTTACTGGTGCGAGTTGTTAGGGGTTGTAAAAAGATACAACAGCTCAGTGGGGTGCTCAATTGGGGAGGGACAATTACAATAAAGAGCCCATTCAAGGGGGTTGCTAAAAAAAAGGAGGTAAAATAATGAAATAGTCGCAGCCTTCATTTTCTCTCCCTTTTTTTTCGCCTAAAAATACTCATTCTCTTTCTTTTGCGCCTATAATGAATATTAATTTTACTCTTCCTGCGTATGATGGAGAATTCAAAGCGGCACGATTCCCCATTCAGGACTAGCCACGGTATAATTTATTAAGTAGCTTTTAGTAATCTTAAATCCATAAAAATAAACATCAAACAAGTACTTTCTCGCAGCATGAAGACTTTAGCTGGTAAATATTTACTGCTCTTTGGAGAGCTACCTGATTAGCAGCAGAGCAAGCTACAGTGTACTTCAATGGAGACGTGGCGATATCTCCTTCAGCTGGGCTGAACGTGAAGCCATCCCTTTAATACACCAAACACGTCTGCATAGACACACACCGAACGGGAAACCCACTTCTTCAGACACAATTTCCTCACATATTTCACGCACAACTCGTAAACGTGGGGCCTACGGGGTTAGAGAAGCCATCCAGAAAGCCACCATTAAACTTCCAGCCCTCAGCTCTGCCCACACGGACCTCAGAAGTGACAATGAGTGGATTTA
>NW_009634730.1:0-225 GCF_000690535.1 Cariama cristata | reverse complement strand
GTAAGAGGAGGCGTGGGGCAAGGGAGCTGCGGTTCTGCCCAGCGAGTCTCTAACGCCTCCGGCAACCGGCCCGGCAGCCTCGGGCCAGCTCCGGCGGACCCGCACCCCGCAGCAAGGCGATCGCAAAATCGCCTTCTCCTGCCCTAACCCCAGGTCGCTGCCGCCCCGCGGGGACCTGCGGACCCGCTCCCGGGCCGGCGGGACACGGCCGGCTCCCGAGCCGGG
>NW_009634729.1:234-6281 GCF_000690535.1 Cariama cristata | reverse complement strand
CCCCGCTACCCGCCCGCCCTGCTGCTGCGCAGCCCCCGGGGCTAACGGGTCGTTAGAAACGATCGTGGGTGATACGAAATAAATAAAATACGAAATAAATACGAAATCAAACGGCCGTGGGGAGGTGCGAACCTGGCACGCCGGCTGGAAAAGGGCCCTCTTGGGTGGGCAGAGCCATCCGGACAAAAGCAAAAGGCTGGTACCGCCGTGCCGCCCAAATACGGTGAAGTTTCAGTGACGGGTCCAATAATCACACTCCTTTGGTGCTTTCTGGGTGGCTTAAGTGCCAAGTCGAAAGACAGAGTGCCATCTACTGAACCAGGTAACTTCCCGCCGCTAGCCTTTAAAAAGGCATGTCAAAATAGTACCTAATTCTGCGTGAATCTACGATCATCCTATCAGAAAAAATAATTTCATGCATTTTTAACCTACTGATTAGTCTATAAGAAGCATAATAAGTGAGTAAACCTCTATCTTGCATTTGTAGATTTATTTTTTTTTATGACAGTTCTTGGGAAAGTGACACGCCTGCATGCAAACGGGAAAAGGACAGAGCCGGATACTAATACAGCATGTCGAGATGATGGGAGCAACTGGATAATCAAAGGAGGTGCTGGGAAATTAAGTCATCCTCAACTATGGGGTTCTCAATAACAGAACTGGGGCCAAAAATAAAAAAATTAAATAAAAGACATAAGACCTAAAGAAAATAATGTCCTTAAAATTATATCCCAGGAGAGTTTGGAGTATTTAAATTACGCAAGAGGGACACCAGTGCTGGAGTCACTGCTTCAGCAACTACAATTCACACTGAAGTGCCACATCAGACATTTCACTACGCTCGACAAAGCATAGATCACCATCAGATAATAAACCAGCATGGCCAGGGAACACCATCACGTCCCTCCTACCGAAGTGGTGTGCTCTGCAACCAGAAATTCACTAAAGGCCTCGGGAATTTCCTCTTTATTCTAAATCTGAAGCGATTGCATCGTCACTGCTGTTAATTGAGCTTGAGCCCTTGCTTGAGTACATCTTTTAAATGAGGCCGCTCAATTGCATCTGAATTCTGTGTACCCAACCAAAGCCCTTCTTGCATGTAACCCAAGATGTATCTTAACCTCTGGAGTGGACTTCAGTAGCCATTCAGGGGATAAGCTCCCGTGTATCTGCAAGGATTAACACACACATCTCCCAATTAACTGGAGATTCTTGTGCACGTCCTTCACATATTCAGTGCCCAAGCAATGAAAGTACCCTGCAATATTCAAATTAACAAATGTATAAAAATACATGTATTGAAAAGAACCTTACCATAAAGACAAACTCAATAGTTGGAGCGGATAGCATAATTAACATCAACAGGCATTTCAGCTTTATAATTACATCTACTAACGTCAGATGAGAGATTTTAAACAGTTGTGCCAAATAAAAAGCAATGTGACACAGCTAGAACAAAAATAAGGAAAACATATAAAAGTTAAAGGAAGTTAAATAGTCTATTAAACTTTAAAATGACAGACTATGTCTTCTTTAATATAATTAATGATACAAAATTCTGCCTCTGGCACTTCACTTACAATTAGAAACCAAAATTCACTGAAGCCCAGCTCATTGCACCTGCATAGAACTGAGAAGAATTTCCAGAATAAGAAATAAGAATTTCTTATTTTAGGAAGATGTATAATACAGTAGCTGGAATATCATTAATCCTCCTGTGCAAAATATACATTAATTCTCTTTGAAAAAAAAAAAAAAATAACGTGTCATAGCCCTGAACTCACTTCAAAACCATAAAAATATCACAGTTATTTTGAAGAAATAGTGCTAAAAATATTATTTTCAGCAAATAAGGCTGTGACTAAGTCCTCTGACAGGGAGCACAGCTACAGATGACTCACTGCAGGAGTCAGCAGCAGTTTGTGCTGAGAGCCTCAGCTCTGAAGCTGTGTCTGCTGAGCCACTGATCCTCCCTTCTTCGGCCTGTCAGGCTCACACATCTCCATCTGCTTCTCACCACGCAGAGTCAGTCTGACAGCCACGCTCTGACATAGGAACCGAGAAATGTCTGTGCGGGCTTAGACCCGAGGTCCCTCTCTGAACTATTGCCAGTTCCCATCTACATCTTTGGGAGATGAGGGAACCAAACCTGCGCAGTCTTCCAAACACAGGTCAGCCACAGATTGTTACAGAGGCACAGCAAAGGTCAGCCTCAAAAACCTCCATTGTATTGGAACTGTTTATGACTTTGAACTCGGTTATCTTACAGTCCTTTTATTTCCTTACAGCTCACCGCAGATACTGTGATATAATTCAGTCTGTCTATGCCCTTGCTATGAAATTGGTTCAAGGCTGACAGCGAATGCAGTTACCCAAAGTCCAGCGGTACTAGTACTGTTGGAATTGAGGTTCAGAAGTTTTGATCTTATCTTTATGCTGTTCAGGGATGCTTTGCTTACTTTACTTATAGACTTAAGAATTTCATTCTGCACTTTCCATTTGGGCCAAAAAGTAGCCCCAAAACATTTGCTTTCATTTGTTTTGATGCAAAAATTTCTCATTGAAAACAGTCGGGGAAAGTAAAACATCTCTCCTTAGATTATCTTCTGATGTTCCTTTTAAGAGAACAAAGCATTCAAAACAGATTTAAGAAAATTTAGTGAAGCATGTTGCTAAACAAACTTTCACAGTCTCTTCCCACGTGTCTTGTCTTTCTTGAAGACTCTTAGTCTTAAACTGATTTATTAGCTTCAGCTAATACAAGTTAACACAGATCTGGTTACCTTTGAGGGAGCTGCTCAGAAAAGCTTCGGAAGTATTTGGTGAGGATTATTTGGCACATTATTAAGGTAAAGAAGACCCTCAGAAAAGATACGTGTTCAATCTTAGGTATCTGACAAACACTTGAAATTACTTTGAGAGTTTCTCTTGGCCTTTTTATTCCACTTGAGAGGACTACATCCAGTAATGCTGCAGAAATCAAAGCCAGAAAATCTAAATACTTGGTTAGAGTAGGCTTTGGTTACCTGCACGCCAACACACCTCTGGGATTTATGGAAAGAAATGCGTAAGACACATGTCCCTTCATTGATACATACTATGTTGGCAAGCATTTAGGAGCTGGATGCCACAGTGCACTACCCAGGCAGCATAAATCCGTGAGGATGAGGATGTACTGTGTGAACGAAGCAACTGCCTGTTGGTAAACTCCGGTGCTGCACATTCGACAATCATCCGTCTGTGAATGCAGTCAGGGCATGAATTGGCACGAAGTGGTTACTGAAGGGTTGGTGCTTTCAGGCAAAACCAGTATCAACCTGGTGAAGATATACTCAAAAGAGAGGTAAAATAGAGGTAGTAATGCTTCAGGAGTGAAAAGCACGGTAAGCCAGAGGTTTGTTGTTACAGGTGTTACACCCAGGGTTCCTTCCCATTCCTTAAAAAGATCTCCAAGCCGTCGGACTGGCGTGGTCTGGCACTCTTTCAGCAGTATGTTTGAGAGAGAAACCTGTTCAGACCAGGGACTTATTTTTCTCTTCTTAAAGGCAGGTGAATTAAGGGATCATTAAATTCTTCACACTGACAACCTAATAAACGGAAATCCTCTGTTCTGGATCTCTAACCCCAGAGCATTTTTGTCTCCTGCAGGACAGGGGGTTGGGTCTCTTGAACCAGAGAGCGCTGCTACAAATACCACTGCGTTTCAACACCCACACACTTCTGCTCACCAGGTCTCCACTGGGAACATCTGTGCCATTAAGATACAGGTCAAGCAGACACTTATCCACTTATTTTGGCCTATAAATGTTCTCACTTCCCTTGGGATCAGTATGTTTGCAACAACAGATGAAAAAATTGAGTTCAGAATATTACAGCAACAAAGCCTTCCCAAGTCACGCAGCCTGTTACAGCTAGTGCCTCTCTTCATTCACACATGTATAGCCCCAAATCTCTCCAACTTACAAAAGCCTGGGAAAAAAGATAGGCTTCACAGCAAGCCTCAGAATAACCAAACTCACTCTGCATAAGGTCCAGGAGGAGAAAGAAGGTATGTTTTGCGTTTATGTGACTGCTAGCTTATATGCCACCTCTTATCTGAGAGGCAGGCTGCTGGTGCACAGTGAGATGGGAGAATGAAGACCCAACAGTGCTACCACGTAAAAAGCTCACACACGCCTGCTGAATTGCACCTACCGGCATATAAAAGCAAGCCACTTGGCTGCTAACAGAGAACATGTTTTATTTAATGAGTTGTGAACTGTACGAAGACCAGGAGGTCTCTCATGAGAAGATTAGAGCTGTTTCTCCCAGCCATTTTACGGGTGCCTTACTATGGGTGGCATCTTCATTTCCTACTTCCCCCCCACCTCCCTGTACAGATCACAAGACGACAGGACAAATATTTTCTCCATGCTAAATCTCTATTCTTTTCCTCGAGACAAACAACAGAGAATCACTATAATCAGACTAACGTGGTGCTTTCCAAACTGTGTTTCCCCTAATAGTTTAAAACTGTATATAAATGAGTAGAAAAGACAATTACACTGAACTACACCAACAGGAGAAAGCTGATCTCTCTGTGCAGTAAAACAGGCTTCTGTATTTTTATGACTGGCTATAAAGGTTATGGCCAGTATTAAAGTTGTCTAGCACTTATTATAGGAGCCTGGTTGGTTTTTTTTTTTTTATAGCTGCTTATTACTTTGCCATATTCTTCATTTTTGTGCCAAAAATTTCTGCATAAGAAGACCTCAAAATTGTCAGAAAACTCTGGCTAAAGCTGCTCTGTCATTTCCAACAGCAACAGTAAGAAAAGCATTTTGTGAATGTTAACTTCTGGCAAAATTTCTTAGGGAAGCTTTAGTATTTCTCTGTTTTAACAAGTATTTCCTGGATTTTAAGTTAAAGCAATAACTAGTCTGTGCTGCTCTCCATGCTGCTATGGATGGCCCAGCTGGCCCAAGGACCTCTACACAGCAGTCTCTTTAGAGAGTGTGGAAGTAAGTTACACCTGTAATAGCTGCTCTGGGCCAGCGTCAAAAGAAAGAACACAGGCACGTCTTCCCTGAAGTCTTGCTGATCTCTCCTCTTAGTCCTAACACGGCATGGGGAAGTACACTGTCTGAACCAAGTGCAAAGATGGACCTAGAGGGCAGAAACACCTTCATTTGACCTGGTGGGAAGAGATGGGTGCTGACAGCTGGCAGAGGGGAGAGACGGGAATTTGAACGAGAGAGAGAGAAAGGCAAAGGGGGACAGCAGTAGATGAAGACTTAGGGAGTTGCCCACAGAGCAAAAGGGTAGCAAGAATCAGAAAAAAAGAGAAGGGAGAGGGACGGAAGAGTATGGGGTGAGAGGCAAAACACACCCAGCCGATGGGTGGAGAAGGTGAATTGGGTTGGCCTGCATAAGCAGGGATGGCAACTTGGAAAAAGCTTAACAAGAATATTTGTACTAAGGTGAGAACCTGAGGCATGGATATTGTAATGAGCTAAATGAGGAGCACAGAAGTAGAACAAGGAATAAGGATGGAGAGCTGGGCTGGCACCTGTAAACACCACCCTCTGTGTCTGCTGGATCTCCGACCTGGCTAGCAACTCTCGTTGTAAGCATGGCTCGCTCTGCCCCTGCTGTCAGCAGCATCCACCAAACCCACCAGCTAATTTTTCCATCCCTGATGGTAGACCATGCAACAGAGGAATGAGATGAACTGTTGGCTGTTGCAATTAATCATGGCACTAATACATGTGGAAGAATTTGTTTCAGTGGATTTAGATGTTCCCACTGCCCTCAGGACCCACAATACAGGACCAGATGACTGATCCGCTCTCTTTTGGTTTTTGCTTGCCATTTTTCAAAGCGATGCAAACAATCACATACAAGAGAGGAGAGGGCTGTTTAAATCCATTCCCTGCTTGTGGAACAGAGATTTGAAGGCAGCTCTCCCACTTCCCCAGAAAGCCTAAGAGGTAGAGGGCTACTCTACAAACCTTTACCCTCCAGCAAACTGTCACTGATGTCAGGAGATTGCTCAGGTGTCACCAAGG
>NW_009634729.1:0-203 GCF_000690535.1 Cariama cristata | reverse complement strand
ATTGCATGTGGACAGCTGGACTGCACCAGCAGGATTCAGAGACCTCGTCCATCCACTTGAATTTCTGCTAGTGGCACAGATGCACTAGATAATTTGCCTTGACTTCCATCTCCTGGAAAAAGTATCTTTTCCTCATACACAGGACGACGAGAGAGAATGAGATGGAATTCCTTTTTTTTCATGTTTTTTTAATATATATATCT
>NW_009634728.1:3378-12150 GCF_000690535.1 Cariama cristata | reverse complement strand
CCGCTTCGCCCGCTGTGCAGACGTGGATCTGTTGTGACATTGCAGCCATGTCACAACAGAGAAGCATCACAGTCACGTTGGAGTCGCGTCTCGTTCGCGCTGCAGTCATCTCGCCGTAGTCGCCCCGCGCAGCCTTGCGTCCGCTGTGTTTTGGTGGCTGCGTTGTGTGATTCTCCCTGTTCTTATCAGTGACTTTTACTGGTGATTGAGGTGGATTTTAGTCTTGATCAATGAGGTTTGTAGGGTAAACGCTGTGAGAGAAACGCAGGCAAGCAGCATACGGAAAGATGAAGAAAAATCATCTGCTAGTATTGCTGCCTAGTGTGCAGACCCGTCTTGGAGCCGCTAACATTTTCTCTGTTTATCGATTTGCTTTCCTGACAACTACACTAAACTCACAGTAAAGTCGGGGACCGCGGAGGCCAGGCAGACTGCCTTGGCACACAGAGATCTGGTTCTGCTTGGTCTGCTGTTGGCCTTTCACGTAGTAGAGCTTTTCAGTAATTTTGCTATGAAAAGTGATTGGTTTATTTCTTCAGTGAGTTGGGAAGCTTTTAGCCAAAAGCTCAGGCATTTTCGTTGTTTACCTCCTGCTTGGGAAGTGCAGCGAATGCTTTTTGGTTTGGAGAATGAGGGGAGAGGGGTGGAGATGGTTCGCTGTGGTTGTGCAGAGTGTCCTGGAGGTCTGTGCAGAAGTTTCCAGCACCCCTCTGCAGTCGCTGGCGTCCCTGGCAGAGGGCTCCTCGTGGGCAGACAGATGTGGTTGTAGGTGGTAGAGGTTTATCCCTGACCCCTTCACTTGCAGGGCTACAGACATTTAGCAGCTGGGGCCGCCTGTATCTTTTTATCTGGTGTGGGGTCAGCTGGATTAGGGGTTACCAGAGGAAAGGGAACACTGAGCTCTGCAAGTATTTTTCCCGCTGCGAAGTGTTGCCGTTGCTTTTGGGCCCTGTTCAGGTGATGGCACAGGAGTAGGTGCCGCCTTACCTCTCCTCGCCCTTTGTTTACCTCATTCACATGGGAGCTCTGCTGTGCTGCTTTGCAGAGAAATTGTTGTTTTGGTCCAGCTGTTGAAGTATGAAGCAATAACAGCATATTTTTGCTCTGGGAGTAAATTCTTCCTGGAGTAAGTAGGTTGTTTCTCTCAAGGCTTCTGGCCGCCAACTGGGTTGGTGTCGTTCAGGGCTGCCACTGGGTTCCTTTCTCACTTGTTTAGTGGAAAATTGATTCCTCTTCCACTACAAAGTTGAATGTTGTTGTCTGTTTGCTTTTGGAAGGCTAATTCTGCCCATCATCTCCAAATTGGTACAGCTGCCTAAACTTGCAGTCCTTCAGGACCGTTGGACATACTGCTGAGTTTCCTTCGCTGCAAAGATGGGAAGTGCGCAGCAGTGGTGGGGTGAAGATGATTGAATGTTGCCCCTCGATTGCTTCAAGCTGTAAAGAATGATAACGAGTAGAGTTGCATCCTATCAAAATCTCTGCGTGTACCTTGTGTAGCCGAACTCAAAGTATGTATTATTTTTCTTCAAATAAAAGGCAGAGTCAATGAGAGGACTTGGAGAAAGACTGGTACTGGTTTGTTTTCACTTTTGTGAAGTTTGAAGCCCATCCTGCAGCCGTGGCTGTTTATTTCAGCCTATTGTCTCATTCCTGCAAGCAGAAATGTTGATTGCCCTGTTGCTGAAGTTGCAGCTCCTTGCTGCAGGCTAGTACGGATGTGTTAAAAACTAGCCTGTGTGAATCTGTGAAACTAAGGCAACTCTTGCGCTGTTTCTCAGTGCTTGCAGGGTGTGAATAATGTTCATCTCTGGCGGAAGGTGCTGTCAGGGTCCCTCACTACCTTGTTCTGAGCACTCCTGTCTGATTTGGTAGCGTATACCTTTTCAATGCCTTCAGTTTACCTGCCCCTCGTTGTCCTGCGCATTGACGTTAGGGGAGAGTGACTCTGTCTAAGCTGCTGGTCTTCGAGCAGCTGGCCCTGGATATGCCAGTGTTAGCTCCGATGGTCAGTGCTGTGGGTGTTTTCGGGGTCTGATGATTTCTAGTGACTTGGTGGAGGAGGCTCTCGGAGGAATGTCTTGTTTTCCTGACTGCTTTTTACAGTATTTCTTTAACAGGAAGCAAATATCTGTCTTCGCCTCCCTCCTCTCGAAGTGTAATTGCGATAATTTTTAAGATTTAATCTTCCTTGCGAGTTCTTTAATATTTGCTCAAGAGCTTCTCCAAACACATAAGCTTTTACGGGTGGATAATATAATATGTTTCACTTCAATGGTTTATGTTCTTTGAAGAGGGGTTTGCACAAGAAAGTGAACTTATTTTTGCAAGACGGCAAGGCTGACAGCTCGGCCACCAGAGCAGGCCTTTGTTTTTTGCATGAAGCAGTGGTGGCCTGGCCTGTCTCAGGTTTGCAGAGATAAGAGCTAGTATTGCACACATCAGCGTGCAGGAGAAGCTTGCCCTTGCAAAGGAGGGGAGAGGGTTGATCAGCCTTGCGCTGCAAATGAGCCCTTGGTGCAGGAATGTGGACTCGGTGTGTTGGGTCTGGAAAGCAGGCGTATGTAGGGAGGCTTCTCTGAAATTGTCTTAAAGAGGCACTGGCAGGCATGGTGGTTGAATGTCTTACTGAGCTTCAGGGGAGCCGAGAGGGCTTGTTTTCATTGCCTCTGAAAGTAGCAGTGAAAGCATTTCTCCTCTCTCATACCCAGTTTTCTGCTTGGGGCAGTGGAATCAGCCTCTGGTGTCGGTGACTTCACCCTGATCTGTGAAAGCAGAGGCAGAACTGTTGTTGAAGGCCACTAGGCTGTGCAAAGGGGAGAGAAGATGGGCAGGGTGAATGGTCTATATGTAGAGTAGCAATGTTTGCTGCAGGCAGTGTTGGTAACAGCATGCGGGGTTTGTATGATGGGTTCTCAGCACCCTAAAAACCCCTGAAAACAAAGTTAGGCTTCACCCTGGGAACGATGGCAATGTCAGTGCCTGCATTGCCAGTGTGGTGATGGTGGGACCAAAATCCTGTAAGAAAGCGCAGGGGCCCTGTGTAGCAGCGTGCTGCAAACACTGTGCAGGGCCGTGACTGTCCCAGCCAGCCACCAGCGATCCCCAGGCACGAGCCCTGACTGGGAGTAATGGAGCTGGGGAAAGCTGACCAAACCGTCAGCAAAAGGGGGAAAACGTGGTGCTGTGGGTGTCAGCCTGTGACACGAGGAGACTCTGATTTTGCTTTCTAATAACTCAGGCTGGTGCAATATGTTTTCCGTGTGACAGGACAATGCCTTCAACTTTCCCTTATATGGGAAAATCTGGTATGCAGCCTAGCAATCTGCCAATATGTGGCTACTAATTTTTAGCATTGTTATGCTGAATATGTCCAGTCCGCCTAAGAAGTAGGAAATACCTGGGTCGCTGTGGCCAGGCTCTAATGTTTGAGGCAGGTCCCTGACAGATTATCTGGGGAAAGGTTATGGCTGTGCTCTGGGAAATGCCTGAGCATGCTTGGCTCCTTGGGAAGTCAACTAGAAGCTGGAAGAGTTTGGTACCTGGATGTAGGGCTTCTGCCCTGCACGGCCCTTGGGCTCAGTGCTCAGAGGGGCGCTGGGGGCCTTGGTCATGTTGTCACCGAGGACGTCAGTGGAGCACTTGACCCATCCTTTGTGCGTGGACCTTTCCCCTGCAGAGGAAATGCCGCCTTGAGGTTAAGGGGTGCACACTGTTTCCATACTGCAGCCTGTTGCCTCTAGGGGATTCCCAGCCTGTAGCAAGTATAAATCCTGCTCTGACAGAAGCAAGACGCTCTTTTTAGTCCAGAAAAGAAAGTGAGAAGTGTGGGAACCGAGTCCCAGTCCCTCTTTGTTTTTCATGTGAGCACTGGAAGTGTGCTTGCAGAGGTGTGTTGGGTATGGATTGTGGGTGTTACTGTGACGATGAGATGTTGGCTTGGCCATGGGGTGCACATCACGTTTTCCAGCCCTGGCTTCCCTGTGAGGGATGCTGCTTCATAGCAGTCTGATGGTGATATTATTAACAGCTATCCTAGGAGGTACGACATGTCTTCTGCAGTCCTGCCTTTGCCCTAACTTTATACAGCCCCAATGTTGCCCTAGTGTAGGTAGTGTTACCTGCTTGGTTGTTTTGGGGTGGTTTTGGTTGGGTTTGGGGTTTTGTTTTGTTTGGTTTTTGTTTGTTTTTTTAATTGTGTTTTAACTGATGAGATTAGGTCTGTTCTGGTGAAGCTTTCTGATGATTGTCTGGCACTTTCTGCCATTTGGTTCAGTTGTTAATGGGAAGTCTGGGTTGAAATGCAGGTAACTCATTGCTTCCTTTTGGAATGGCTGTGGCGAAAGCCGGGGAAATTTATGCTTGTCAGTGTCAATTTGCAGAGTATTTGTGTTTCCTAAATGTTTCCATAAAAGTATGGGATCTATAGAGCCCAGCTTTGCATTAGAGTGAAAGGAGGCAGTATCTGGGGTCAGGCTGGTGTGAATCCAGCCCCGTGAACCGGCTGCATGTCCCTACCAGTGTGTGTGTTATTGCAAGGGAGGGACAGGTGGGCAGTGGAGGGGCAAGGTTGTTTCGTTCAGTATCTTATGTGGTCCTAAAGCATGTGTTTAAATTGCAGTCTGGGAGCTCTGGCGCAGGACCATAGGTGGGAAGGGCATGAGCGTGCTGTGAGGGACCCCAGACCAAAAGCCTGTGGGAAGGGCTGGTGGGGGAAGCGCAGCCCGATATCCCTGTGGCTGAACTGCTGACAGCGCCTGGGGGATAGGAACTGCAGCACTTACTGCCCTGAGGGTTGCTAAAACTCCCGAGGATGTAAGACCCCCACCCCTTCCCCCAGCAGGTCTCTCGTTTGCATTTCTTTGAAGGCAGAAGCAGGACTTCAGCTAATTGAAGGACGTGGGCTACCAGACCCTCCACCTTAGCAGCCACTGCTGAGAATTGTGGTCCCTCTCTATTGCACTAGAAATGGATATTTGCTATGTGGACATAGTTGAGTTTCCTTCAAAATATTTCCAGTTGTCAAACCTCTCTTCAGAAGTCACAGAGGTAATTAGATAACTAAGTTGGCTTATGTGCTTTCTGGTTTTCCATTTGAGCTTTAACTTACGTTCAGTGGCTACCTTCGAAGGTGAATTCCAGCATTAGCAATGTACAAGTGTGCTACGTGCAGGAACAAGGGTGATGGAAAGTTCTGGGGGACTTGCACTTTTTTGATATATAGGTAGGTGAAGTATTGGTTCTTTAAGAAACATTAATGCCTTGTTATATATGTGCATCGAGGCAGAATTAAAGTTAGTCCTACATACAAGAATAAACATTAGTGTTTTGCTATAGACGTGCTGTGAAAGCTGCTATTTTTGTGTGAGCCGCTGCCTTGAGTTCTCTAGGTCTGGTGCACTGAGTGCCTTTAACCCTAAATTTTTCATCCGCTTTGGTTGAACTTAAAATATACTTAAGAAAAAATGAAGCTTAAGTGCTAGGTGTCTGTTAATTGAGGATCAGAGAAGAGTGCGCCATTCTCTCTTGATGACTTATATATGAGCATGGTGCATCCTTGCTGTAGCCTGTGCTTACTTAGCCTGGGAAGGCGAGCAACGGGGTGTGGGAATGCACAGCGTATTACTCTTATTTGTATGCTTCTCTGCTTGTTGCTTTAGGGCAAGCAAAGCCCTGTTTCTCAGTGATCTTTCTCAGTCCCCGTAGGGTGCCCCTCACCAGGGTATCTGAGCTTTTCCCGGCATGCACTTTTGTGCATACATAAAGGCAGGTTTCTCTCCTCCACCACAGAAAGCAGAGACTGTGCTCTGTTTGTTCGCTGTGTGGTGATGTTGTGGGGAGGCTGACTGAAGCAAGGCTTGCGCTTGCTGTGAAGGTGCTGAGGTTTGTGGTTACCGTGATTTCTTCAGAGAAGTGGTTACAGATTTGTGGGCCAGTCACAGTGACTGCTCCACCTCCTTGCTCTGGAGGGTGAGAATTTCTGTCTGAGAATAACATCACTGTTTTGGAGTTGAGCCAGTCCCACATTGTGCTTTGAGGGTGAGGACCAGGGTCCTGAATCCGGAAGGCAAAGGAAGGAGTGGGTCACTATGGGCACAGGCTCTTTAAAGCTTTAGTAGTTGTAATGTCAACTGGAGTGGCCTTTCCAGGAGCCCTGTAGCAAGGTGTGGCCCTGCAGGCTTACAGGCCGTGTGTTTGAGTAGGTGCAGCTGTGCCCACGTCTGACAGGGTGTAGTGCAGTGTGTGCGTAGATGTGGTTATCTGCAGATGCTGCTCTCTGGTTTCTGGACAGCCTCTCCTCTGGCCGCTCCGCTGAGCAGAGTGTGACATTAGGGCTGAGGAGTTCTGGACAGTGCTCCTAAACCCTTTCCTGGATCCAGCTCTACCTCCTGCTCTTTCTGCCACCCTGAGCTGGGAGAGGGAGATGTCTGACACAGAGCAGAAGTGGATTTCTGGATCTTGTTGCATGCTAGGAAGGAGTCAGAAAATGAGTGGCTCATCCAGGTATGGAGAGAGAGGAGATGCAGAAAGTATGTTGGCATGGACTTTTGACAAGTAGGTGCTGTAAGAGTGGACTAGGGCATGGGTCTGCGGGACCCATGCTCTGCTGTTGTGCCCAGAGTTTGCTTGCCTGGCCTTCACGTTGCTACATGTCAAAGGAGACTGATGTCTGTAGGCCTGCCAGGCAGGCAGGGACAAGAATCTCTTGGTAGTTTGGTGCAGCTGATGCCACATGCTTGCCCACTGGCTAGCTGACCCCATGAAGATGGTGCTAGTTGGCCAGGAGGGTCCCAGACATGGTGGCTATCTTGTCCTGAATGAATGCGGCTTGACTGGAAGAAAGACCCATAGCAGCTCTGCCTGTGTGCTGTTTGAAAGGGCTTGGTGTGCTCTGAGGTCCCAGCCCTGCTTAGAAAAAGGGACACAGCAAAGACAGTGCTCTGCAGTCAGCGTTGGCGATTGCAGCTTGGGCATGCTCTGACAGGAGGGCTGTGCCCCTATTCCTGTGCCGGCGCAGACCTCTAGCGTGGCAAGACTGATGCTCTCTGCACTTCTCCCTGAGCTGGCCTCTGACTGAAGGGTGTTCTGAGCTGGGTCGAGAAGGGACTACCTCTCCGTATGTGCTTTCAGTAGCATTTTACTTGCAGCATGTCTGGGCAGGACTTTGGGTGCTCACTGTTCAGAAGCGCTACCCAAGTGTATTAAAGAATTGCCTGTAGCTGAGGAGGGGACCAAACCTGATGTTGCTGAACTCCAAGCATTTGCACGCGAGGAATCGATTTTCGACACTTCTCTCTCCCTCCCATGCTGGAGTGTTTCTTGGGATGGTGTAAAAGACGCAAGTGCAAGGAAGCATTGAGAGGATTGAGAGGAATGTCTTCTTGCTGATGGCATCTGAACTCTGGAGGCTGTTCTTCAAAGTAGCTTCAGCTGAGATTGTGGAGAACTTGTATCCCAGAGAGTTAAATTCAAAGTAAACTGGAAGCCCTTGGAGGTGAATGTCGGGGAGTACCAGTCCTTGCAGGGCAGAGCAGTTGCAGTGGAGGTGCCTGTAAGGATGTGGACCTGAGGACTCTGGGATAGCGGTACCACTTATGAAGGGTCCTCTAGCTCTGTGTTGCATCAGGAAAGCTTGCTACGTTTTGCTTTCTCTCCCTGTTCTTTAGGTGCTTGGGAAACAGATCTGATGCTTCAGTATGCAAGTGCTCAGACCTGGAGAACAGCAGATTCCCGTCTGTTGCTATTTTGGGCCAAGGTTTGCTAGTTTCTCTTAGGATCTACAGGCAGAACAGATGCCATGAGCCATGGGACCTCACCACAGTGTACAGTGAACTCTCAGGCTGTGGTTGTTTGGGATGTCGCCTTCGTGGGTGCTGAGGCTCCCCCAGTGCCTGGCACTGCCACAGGCAGGGGTCTTGCTAGCCAGCCTTTCTGCCCTCTCCAGGGGGGGGGTTGCGTTTGCAGCGCTGACAGGGCAGGCACAGCCTTTGCCTCTGCAGGAGCTCCTCTCTAACAGGGCAGCATCAAGCAAGTGACCTCTGTAAGCTGATGGTGGAGATGTCCTGTACTTGGGGAGTGAGCAGTGTAGCAAAATAGCCTTTTGCTCCTGAAGGTCCCTTCTACACCCTCTCCAGCCTTCACTGTGTGTGAGAGAGCATAGACCAAGCTGAGTTTGTCACCTGAGTTTTGAGACCCCTAGGACCAGGATGGCAGTGCTGCTAGCCTGAAGGAGAGATACTCGCTCGTCACATGCTGAGGTGTAGCTCAGGATCAGCATTCAGTGCCTGCGCTCAGGAGCTGTGGTGTGGCGGGCATGGTGGGCAAAGCAAGGCTAGCCCTGAGCTCACTTCGTGCACCGTACACCCCTACCCACTCCACTGCCCGTACACAGACAAGGCATTCGGCAAAGCGTTGGTGTCCATCCTGCTGGTGAGGCCCTGGAAATGCTTAAAACACTGACTATGCTCTTGTGACCCAGCTGCTGGTGGCTTGGCCATGTTTCATTCAGCTCCTAGCATGGATGTGTTTCTTAGGGCACGTTCCTGTGGACTATTCACGAGATGAAGCAGGGGCAGATTGGCAAGAGGGTCCAAAGCCTCGTTCACCCTTTTACTTTACTGTGCTTATAGCAAGAGGGCAATAGGGAATAACTTAAAGCGAGCAGGTAACAGCATCAAACGGGGGTGTGAGGACACCGGCTGGATGGCTGACAGGGGTAAAGGCGATCCACCATGGAGGTCTACAGCAGGGAGTTTCAACTGGAGAAGACCG
>NW_009634728.1:0-3344 GCF_000690535.1 Cariama cristata | reverse complement strand
GACTCCGCTGTGGGTCTCTGTCACCATTTGGAACTGTGGCCGGTGCTGCTGTGCCATGCCAGCAGGAAATCTGCTCTGGATGTCAGATGTCCTCTTCATATGTGTCTACAGCCAAGTCTTGAGGTGCGTTGCAAGTGCTTGTTCATCCTCTCGGTAGCCCTGCTGATTTTTATCCCCATTCTACAGTTGGAAAATAGAGGCACAAAGGGCTCTGATTGCCTTTGAGGAGCTGTCTGCAGTGTGGCAAAGCTGTTTTGTGACAGCTTGAGTTTGCTGTGCAGGAGATTAACAGCAGCAAGAGGGGAATTTTTTTAATGCCATCTCATTTTTGGCCATCTGCCTTGGGATAGCTTGAGTTCGGTGCTCTTTGGTGTGTAGCTCTCAAGCAGTAACCTTATAAAAGGTTCTTTGAATTGGCCAGCTGTCAAGGTCTACGAGTTGAGCTGGCTTTTGTACACCTTTCATACTAATAAAGGTGCTGTGGGCTAAATTATGTGCCTGGTGGCATCTTTACAGGGCCGGTGACCTTGAGGATGGACTTGGGCAGCTAAGTGAAGTTCTGAGTGCTTGCACATGAGAAATAAAAGGCAGCAGGAAAATATGCAGAGTGCGCAGGTCACTGGTTTCTGCTGAAATCTCTGTATCTCTCCTGATAGCTGGAGAGCAGCTGGGCGGTTTGTCCTGTTGCAAGAAACCTCTGAAGCAGCTGGCAATAACCCCTGTGCTTCCACGGGCCCAGTAGTTTGGAAGAGGATTTTCTTACCTTACTGGGGAGTCTGGCTCCTCATGACCAGTGGTCCAGGAAGCCAGTAGGAGCTGAGCCCATGATCCCATCTCTGCCCAAGGGTAACAGACAGGCACTTCAGAGATCCCATCTCTGCCCAGGAGTGACAACAGCGAGGCCCTTCAGGGAAGGGAGTCCACTTCTAGCACCAAGAGTGTGTCCTCAGAGCTACTTTGCCCATTTCCATCTAAAAGGTAGTGAGGGTTGTGTTGTCACGCTGACTCAAGGCTTTGCACAGTCTCCTTGGCAGCCTTAGCACAGACTCCCGTTGGTACGTGAGGCTCCCTGCCTTGTGGAGGAGCAGATCGGGTGTACAGTACCAGGCTAAGGAAGAGGGATTGCCCCCCAGGCATCTTTTTGGTTGCCAGCAAGCTGGTCCTGCAGCTGTGTTGAACTGCCATTACAAGGAGTGAGCTTCTCTTCTCGCCTGCCGGCAGTCAGAGGCTGCGAGCTATCTGCCTCCTGCCCGCAGCAGGGTACCGGAGGGTAGGAGAGCTCTGTGGGAAGCTGTGGAAGTGGCAGTCTGCCATAGGCTTTATTGGCCTGTGCAACTTGGGACTCTCCTGCAGCACATGGATACAGATACTTTTATTTTCCCTTGTTTTAGGGTAGGAAATTGAGTGCTGGGAGTGTGATGGGAGAAGCAGGAAGGCTTTATGGCCACTGACACAGTCTGTTCCCTGGACACTCCATTTGTGTCCTTCCTTGTTGGCTTGCTAGTCAGCATGCTGGGACTGGTGAATAAGTGGAAAGAAAGCTTTGCGCTGGTGATGGAGAAATAGCTTGTTAAGATTTGGCAGACAGGGTAGTTAATTTGGCCTGTGTGGTGGCCTGGGTCGAATGCCACACCGGACCGTGTTTGTGTTTAATGGGGAGCAGAGGTCTAGAAAATACCACATCAGTGCGATGGGTTTTGCTGATGTGGCAGGAGCTTGAGGTGGTGATGCCCTTAACAGAGCACATGAATCGTGCTGGTGGGGTGCCACCCTGCAGGGAGCTCACCCATGAAATCCTGGCCCTTGGCGCTGCTGAGGGTGGTCATGGGCCTGCACCCATAGGAACCCAGCCTACTGGGTGCCAGCTGCAAGGCTGGGTGGTCATGGCCTACCTCCCTTCTCTCTTCTTTGTCTGTGTAGGTACTAAGCTGTAGAGATGTGTTTTATTTTTCCTCTGGTTTTTGCCTTGCACGTGTTGAGGGTTAAAACCCACTGCCTGGGGCTTATGAGCAACTGTTTGGAGTGAGACTCTAGGCCTGCTGAGCAGAAGACAACAGACATAGGCATGAGAAACGTGTTTTACTCCTGGCAGCTCCTGCACGCCAGGGCAGTGGGGTGGTGGTGTGGGAAAGGGTGTACAGCTAACGCTGGGTGCATCCCTGCTCTGTGGATGGCCACCTCTCAACCCTCAGTACCTCTTGGGAGCTGTATGTCCCCTCATTTTGAGCTGTACATGAAGATGATGAGAGAAATACATTTTAGGGTGAGCTCAGACCTGGTTTCCCTCTCTTTAGCAACAAGCTGGAGCACTGTGTCTTTGTGTGCATGCTGACTGGCCAGGCCTGGCTTTGCGTTTCGTGTTGTGCCTTCACTGAACAAAACCGAAGGTGTTTCCAGCTGTTCTGCGGCTTCCTCTCCCCTTGTGCTGTTGGTCCTTGCTTGTTGCTGTGCTCACTGGAGTCTAAGCGAGCCCTCGGTTCTCAGCCCTGTGGCACTGTGCAGCTTTGAAATAACTGCTGAGGGTCATTGTGGTTACCGTCTTGGGCTAGGAGCTGCATTTGAGGACTCTCCAAAAAGCAGCTATTGCCTTTTTTGCCACGTGAGCTTGTCATGAGAGTCATGAAGCGCAGCTGACTGCAGCTGCATTACCGGGGGCTGCATCCAGCCTGCGTGTGCTCTTTTGCTTGTTGGGTGCCGACAGAGCATCCTCTGTGCACAGGCAGTGGCACTGTCCAAGTGTCTCCCCGGGGTCTCTGATGGGGCTGTTGCTTTAGGGCTTGGGAACAGAAGTGTTGGTGCTGAGCAGGCTTTTTGGAGGGGGAACGCTGTGCAGCATCCTCATAGTCATTGTCTCATGGAGCAGTTGGCGAGGAGGTTGGGGCTATTTCTTACCTGCCTGTCAAAGTCTTGTTGCCTGTTCCTCTGTGGGGTGGTGGAGTTGGGTGTTCTGGGAAGGCGCTGCATGGCTTGGCTGGCACGATTGCCACCTGCAGATCTCTTGAGTCCCCTGGCCCCACAGAAAGCACAATTAATTGCCCCCCCTTTCTTTTTTTAAAGATTAAAATATTTTAAGAACAGAAAATTGCTTGGAGCACAGCTGTGGCTCCTCCGGGGCTGGCCATTGGTGCAGTGCTCTGCCTGCCCTGGAGATGTGCACCCGCCGGAGGGGTGTTTGCTGCCTGACTTTGGACTATTCGGACCCCTTTGTAGGCTCCTTTCTCCCCTTGCTTCCTTCATCCTGCCGTGTGTCCTGCTCAGAGGAGCGGGCCCTGTGCCCGCTTCCCGTCGGGGCCGTGAGCAGTGAGGGAGTGCTGGGGCAGCTCTGAAATGAAGAGCGTTTGGCC
>NW_009634727.1:8463-8795 GCF_000690535.1 Cariama cristata | reverse complement strand
AACCGTAATGGTTCTATGATTCTATGATCCTGTGACTCAAATGGACCTCCTGTTTCTCAGTCTGAGATCTTAAAAACATATTTTGGAAAGTGAACTATTTGCCATTTAAAAAACAGACAGCAATAAATACATATCTTTGGTAGGATGGCTCCAATAATTTTATTATATATGTTTATTTTCATTTCTCAGGATTTTATTGTCATTTTCAACTTTTTGATTTTTTTTTCTATTCTCAGTGCCTCAAGTTATATAAGTGTCTGAGAACATAAATACTGCATTATTTAGTCACATTTCATGTTTGTTTTTTTTTTTTTTTTTAAAAAAAAAAGAAC
>NW_009634727.1:0-8368 GCF_000690535.1 Cariama cristata | reverse complement strand
TATTTTTCAGTATGACTGTATTCAGCTCATATACTTGCTATATTTATATTATTTCCATCTCAGACAAGGCTGCAGAAAAAATTCCCTGTCCCAAAATCTTATGTGAAGATTGAGTGGATGGCTAGAAATAGAAATGAAAATTAAATTATATTGTTATGTGCAATTATATATAATAATTAACTTTCTGGACAACTGTTTTAGCTGTGAAATTATTCTAGAAATAACATCAAAACTGAGAAAAGGTAGTTTTGCTGAATAAAGCAGTTTAGCTGAAGATCATAGGCTGCATCAGAATCTTTCAAAATTCTACAGAACTATATTAGAAGTTTTATGAAGTTAAAGCAGAAGTAGTGCTCCTGCTGTTTTTTTGTGTGCTATGATATGGCAGTAAAGCTTAAACCTCATTTTCAAATATACTGTTCTTATTTAACACTAATGTGTCTTGAGAGGGCTTACACTGTTGTAAAACAGAAATTAGATCATCCATAGAAAAAATACTGGGAATAGCTTCACTGTTTTAAAAATAAATGTGTGTTTATAATTGCTAAACTTCTACACTGAAAGGTAATTAAAAACATCTTAGTTACCAATTATAGGACCAGGAGGAGGTAGACTTTAAATACGCAAGAGAGAGCCTCTCCCTCTGCAATTTTTAGATGACAAGAACTTATAATGGCACGGAATAATAGCTCATTGTAGTCCATTTCAAAGGCATCTGAGTTAGCTTTGAATTAGGTAATTTGGGTAAAGAAAGTAGCATAGTTACAGTGGTAAGATATTCCATCCAGGATAAGAAAACCCTAATTCAAGTGAGCTCTGTAGCCATATGCAATAAGAGGTAAAAGAAGCCTATTTCCTAGGTGTATAATGACATTTTTAAGACAGAAATAAAGGACAATGATATGGGAATGAAATACAATGTTATATTTTAAAAGGCTTTTTAAATAAATACAGTTTCCCCCAGCATATGCCTTTTTTCCAAAAGAGTACATTTCAGCTTCTCTTCAATACAATATTCTATGTTTCAAGGTTTGTTTGGTTCTTTTTTTTTTTTTTTTGTTTGTTTGTTTGGTTTGGTTTTTTTTTAATTTAAAACTGTAATTGTGAAAATCTCCCAGGAGAATATTACCTTTTCAGTCTACTCATTAAAATTTACCTGCATGTGAGAGAGTCTTCCTGGATTTGTCTGTTACGCTTCAGGTATGTGTAACACCAATGCATGAAATTATCTTTTCAGTCTTCAATCAAATGAGACCAAGATAAAGTACCAGTGGAAGTAACTAGAACATCTGAAATAGAGACAACAGACTCTTGGTGATTTAGAAAGAGAAAATCACCCCCACTCCTCCCAAGAAAACTTAACAAAACATTGAGAATACTTCAATTATCTGCTTAGGGTTCAGTGAATCATATCCTGGAAACACATTTCTCTTAAGTGCCTGTGGTGCTTTGACCTTGGCTGGCCACCAGGAGCCCACCAAGCTTCTCTACCACTTCTCCTCCTAAACAGGACATGGGAGAAAATAAAATGGAAAAGTTCACAGGTAGAGTTAAGATCGGTGAGATTATTCACAAATTAATCTGATTTATTGCCAATTAATAATGGACTGGGATAGTGAGAAATAAAACCAAAACTAAATGCACCTTCCCTCCAGCCCTCCCTTCTTCCCTGGCTCGACTTCACTCCCAACTCTTCTCTGTCCTCCCCACCAAGCAGTGCAAGGGGATGGGGAATGGGAGTTGCAGTCAGTTCATAATACTTTGTCTCTGCTGTTCCTTCTTCCTCGTGCTCTTCCCCTGCTCCAGCTTGGAGTCATTCCCACAGCAGACAGTTGTTCACAACCTTCTCCAATGTGGGTCCTTCCCATGGGATGTAGGTCTTTGAGAATTGTTCCAGCATGGGTCCTTTTCATGGAGTACAGTCCTTCAGGAATGGACTGGTCCAGTGTGGGTCCCCAACAGGGTCACAGTTCTTGCCAGAAAACCTGTTCCAGTGTGGATTCCTCTCTAAGGGCCACAGATCCTGCCAGAAGCCTGCTCCTGCGTAGGCTCTCCATCGGCTGCAGCCTCCTTCAGGACACATCCACCTGCTCCAGCATGCCATCCTCCACGGGCTGCAGTGTGGATATCTGCTCCAAGGTGGTCCTCTATGGGCTGCAGGGGGACAATCTGTGTCAGCATAGTTTTCTCCATGGGCTACAAGGTAATCTCTGCTCCAGTACCTAGTACACCTCCTTCCTCTCCTTCTTCACTGACCTTGGTGTTTGCAGAACATTTCTCTTACATTTTCTCACTTCTGTTTCACAGCTCCTGCACAGTGATTTTTTGACTCTTTCTGAAATATGTTATCACAGAGGCACCAACCAGTGTTGCTGATGGGCTAAGCTCTAGCTAGCAGTGTGTCTGTTTTGGACATGGTTGGAACTGTCTCTGTCTGACATGGGGGTAGCTTCCTGTGTCTTGCTGCAGTCCCGTGCTACCAAAACCTTGCCACATGAACCTGATACAGTGCCTTAAGGGAATTTAAGATGATTGAGATGTACATGAGTACACTGTAGACTAAAGTTAGTGGAGATCTGTGCCACCTGATGTGTTTTGGACAACTTACATTCGTTATCAAATAATTGTTCTTCAATTTATTTTTATAATTTACTTCTTGGTAAATTAATGAGATAGGAAAGCTCAGTAAAATCAAAATCAGATCACTGTAATTCTTACATGCTATAATAAAAAACTTACAGAACAATGTGAAAGAAATAGAAGCATTGTTCAAACCTTAGGAGTCTCTCTCTGCCATACCCAGGCTAATCATCTTACAATAATTTAACAATAACAATCAAGTAGTTAACAGAAGTAATTTTCAGTAAGTGACTTATTTTAAAAGATCTTTAGAAGTACAACGTGCCATAGTGTGAAGCTTCAGCCTCACAGTTGCATGGATACTAGATTATAAATTAAATATTGCATTTAGTTCTGAAATCTCATCAGATTAACGAGATAACAGAAACTTGTATTATGCATCTCAGTGATGATTTTTTATAGTATAATTTCTTGATTTTATTATGCACCAATTGAGTAATACAGTGAATTATCGGGAACAAAATATTTTTTCACTTTCCATTAACTTTTATACAAGCAGATATTTCTTACACTTTCCTTTAGTATTATCAGTTGCAAAAAAAGGTAAATTGTCAAAAGTTTGCCTCAATTAATTTTGTACACTTGTTTTCTTGAAAAATTTCTTGTAGACAGTAGAATAGTCCTTTACTTACCTGTAGTAATCTGTAGCTATCAGAAACACGTAGATATTTCCACTGTTGATGACATCAGTTACTATAAAGGAAACACACGCCACTTTCAATCAATCTTGTCTGTTTCTGAAAAGGAAGAGAACTGGCACATTGTTAGCATTAGAAAAGACTTCCTCCCATCAAGGTACATCATTGTAGTTTTGGGAGAACAGTCCTGGTACCTTTCCTTTACCTCCATGGCAGGTTATAAAACTAGGAAGACTGTTTTGGCAACTCAGTCCAATTACCATCCTGAGATACACTGGCTTTTCACTGAGACTTCCAAAGTAAGGAAAGAAGACTCTAAGACCCCATTTTAAAGTAATTTAAAGTCATGTTATGGCATTTAATAAATGGTAGGGTTGTTTTATATCATAAATAGGTGAGATCTGTAATATAACTATTATTTTAGCTTTACTACAATCAAATAGAATCTAATGCCTGTTGTACACATTAATAACATTTGGAGTTAGTAGGTTTCTTTCTTTTTCCTTTTGGGATAGCACTTGGTGGAGGAAGAGAAAAGTGGTATTGGTAATTCAGTTATTACTCGAGGAATTTCTACTGTACTGTGACTAAGCTTTAGCATCACTCACTGAATTCTACCGGCAGATCAATGCTGAATCTGTTCATTACCCTTGAAATCAAACAAACCATGGGTGTTAGATTGTGGTTTACTTCAAAATACATTGCATCACTCCTGTTCCTTGCTATGTGATATTCCTTTAACTACAAGAACTATAAGTAGCTCAAACATTATTAATCAGATATTAGTTAGTGTAAAATTGCATAGCTGCCTGAACAAATAAAGGATCTGGTTATTTGTTTCCTAAATCTATTTGTTTTCTTATACTGTTGTAAAGACTGGATCTATAAAGATCAGATTCTTTTAAAGTGGAACTAATATTTTTCATCTGGACATACAGAATTCAGACTTTAATTACAAGTACATAATTACTTGTGAAGCATCACTGAATATTAATTAACAGATATTCTATAAATATTTCACCACATTTCCATGGTTACTCAATTCACTCTGCTCATTAGCTTCCAATGTGTGCCAGATTTTTTACATCTATTTCTTATATAAGCAAACTATTGTTGGTAACATCTGATATAGATACATAGAATCATGTAAATGGTTAAATTGCTGTACTATATAAATGTTCAGGCTAAGTCTACCACTTTTGTCATGGTTAAAGAGTGAGCAACGGGTCTGAAGAACTGAATTACATGATGCATTATCACTTTACTTTCATAATTAGGATGTCAAACTGACAGATATTACAAATCTGCAGCTGCATATCTGAAAAAGATCCCGGGTTCAGCACACCAGACTTCAGACTTCTAACCAAAGCACCTGAAATTTTATTCCAGGAAAGCATTCATGACATAAGGAAGGAGGCCATAAAGTACACTCTAAGATTAGCTTGGAGAGAACAGTTCATACAGAGCTCACCTTAGTTCACATAGACTTACTAGAGAGAAATATGTTGCTCCAAACTAATACTTGGAGGGCACAAAATCAGGTTCCTGCCATGAATTATCTTTCGGATAAACCCATGTCCCTTCATTGCCTAAAGGGATTATTTTAAGTGATGCCTAAATTCTTAAGAACAACATTAAACTTCTGTGAATATTCCACTAGTTGCCTTAAGTTCCTGCTAAAGTCAAATAAAAACATAGAAATCTCAAGAGTCCATTTCAACCTTACAAATTTTAGGGTAAGATGAGTGGTCCTCTAAGAACACACATCCCTGTCCACTGTCATCTTTCTTAAGTGAAGTACTTTTAGATGAATAAAACTGGGCATAGTAAATCCTTTTGTAGCCACTATGGTTCCAAAGATCTGCCTGTAAAATGTTCCAAAAGTTAGGTGTGAGAACTCTGGGCCACCTAAGCAAATTTCAGACACAAACTGAGGTCCGAGACCCTAAACCTGGGCAATCGAATATGAATTCTAAGCTAGGTTATTATTACACTATCATATCTAACATAATGTAATAAAATAATTACATAATATTTTATATATTTTATTTTTCTAAAAATAATACAATTCAGCTGTTTCACAGTATATTTTTTATATACAAAGTCATTTCTTTTCTAAAAGCAAATATCTTGAACTTCTTTTTCAATGAGGAAAACTTTGTTCTTTTTTATATATCATACTTAGCTCATATGCCTCATTTTCAGGTATTGGGATAGGCTAGGTTAAGACAAGGACATCTCTATTTGTATCTGTTCTTCTGTTTCCATATACGTATCTAGAATATAAATAACTCAACATGAGGATTATTTTTTTTTCATGTCTGGTTCCAGATTTGATCATAATTTTGTGCAAAGTTGTTTATAGATGTAGTTAATCTGACTTGTATATCTAAGTACCTGGCTTACAGATGCATTCAGTTGTATAAATGACTAAATTACATGAATTATGCCTATAAATAACAGCTGGCATAAAACTACCTGCATTTATTTACACCTGCAAAATTTGTGGTTTCAAAAAAAGCCCTGTCTTGGCTAGTCTTAAGGTAATGTCCATAAAGTAATATTTTTTTCTCCCAAATAATGCACATACTAACCTAGATGTTACTATGGACTAAAATAAAGATTGAATTTGACCTAGTAAAAAGATTCTAATCACAAGAAAGACAATAGAATAAGGCATATTTCTTTGAATAAGCAGGTCTTTTCCAATCTTTTTTCCATCTGAAAAATTTCTTGTTAGAAACTATCTAGAAATACATAATATGGTACAAAATCCAACATTGAAAAGCCATCTTCAACTCAGAAGTCTGAGGTTTTTTGGCAATTTACAATTTTGATACTATTTATAGAAATATGTATTTTTATGCTGTTACTCCAGGTAATTACAATCATAGACAAAACTCTAGTGAGAATTACCCCTTCCAGTTTGTCTGTGCATTGCCTGGTAAATTAGGATGCAATAATAGTAATAACAACAATAATAACACTAACATCTGCCTCTCTCACTGAGCACTGCCCAGTCTGCATCATGACTGTAGCATTGCCTTACAGAAAATGGTACTTGCTAATTTGACAGTAATGTGATAGATATTTGAATTTGTAAATTCTTTCAGTATTCTTTGGTATGTAAGTTGCTATTTTTTCATTATTATTCTTTATCATACTTTTTTACTAATTAAGTCAAAACACTAAAATCTGTAAGCTTTTTCTTTAAGGAAAATAAATTTTCTGTAATAAGAGCAATTTTACGTACAAACAGCAACAGAATAGTTGAGGTGGAAAAATACCTCTGGAGATCATCTAGTTCAACTCCACTGCTCAAAACAGGGCCAACTACAGCAAATTGCTCAGGTCAGGGTCCAGTCAGCTTTTGAATATCTCCAGGGATGGAGACTCCACAACCTCTATGGGCAACCTGTGCCAGTGCTTGGCCATCCTCATAGTAAAAAAAAAAAAAAAAAAAAAAAATCTTATATTGAAGTGGAATTTCTTGTATTTCAGTGTATGTCCATTGCCTCTTATCCTACCACTGGACACCACGGAGCAGAGTCTGGCTCCATCTTGTTCGTTCCCTTCCATCAGCTATATACATATATGGATAAGCTATCCCCCTATTTACTTGAAGGATGCTAATAGCTGATGACTGATTAGTGGAAACTTTTTACTTTCTACTTTTCAACTAGAGGGCATGAGTGTATTACTAAGTTTGCGATTTGCTGTGTGAGAAAAACACGAACAAAAGCAGATATGGACAGAATTCCACGTAGAAGTTGGTGTCTTATCCCATTCTTTAAAGAAATGCTTTGGAGTTTTCATGCTGAAAATTGTCTTTGGACTTTTAGTGTGGTAGTGGTGAATATGTTTCACCTCTCACACTCAAATTTAAGTCTCAAATGTTTCAGGGGGGAAAAAAAGACACAAAAAGAAACAAACTGAAACCCACTACAGGTCAAAGTTGTAAATGTATTGTATGTAGTACCAAAAAAAAAAAAACAACACAGTAAACAGATGTATTGTAGAGATTATTAATTCACTTGTTAACACTTTTCCCTTCCTCCTTCTCATCCCAATTGCACACTTCCCAAGCTTAACTACTGGATCTCTCTATGGAAGTTTCAACAGGAGACAAAACCACTTTTTGATTCCACGCTTTCTTTTAATAAAAGAACTGGAGTAAAACACTAATATGAATTGCTGACATATTTGACATATGATGAGGCCAAATTAATTTTGTTCCACAGCTATTTTGACTTATTGCTGTTATTAATTTTGGTTTTTGAGTAAGCACCCATGAAAAGTGGATATGTAATACTTTTTATGTTTTCACGGTTTATGTTTTTATTTTTTGTATTTAAATGAAGCATTTTGTAATGATTTTATGAGTGACAACTATCATTCTGATCCTGCTATAAAGTTCTTACAGAATTAGTAGAGGAACATTTCAGTAAAACATTTTCTGTAATTTAAAGGCATCAAAATAATTTAAATATGACTTTTTACATGTTTTGCCAAGTGCATTGCAATATTTTTAACGTATATGGTACTAGATAGTTAAAAAATGCAAAGTTGTCATTGTTATGACTCACCACGCAGAATCTCAAGGTAAATTTTGGATTTGTAATCAAAAGCCATATCCTTCATCCAATCTACTGTTATTTCTATTGTAACAATTTCCTGAAATGTACAGTATGTAGTAAGATTCTCTACTGTTTTTTGCTTTTCCCTCATTTGTCAATGGCAAATAATTGCTAAGCAATTGCCTAAGGAAGATGGCTGTCTACGCAACATACGAATATTCTAATGTAATAGTGAAGTACTTATGGATTGTTTAACAGGGATGACTGGAACTCTAGTTTTCCTGGTGAAGTGGTGACGTCTTGCAGGACAGACTTAGAACAAAAACCAAAAAATCCCCAACGCCAGAACCATAATGAAAAAGAACATGCAAAAGTATCAATATTCTGTAGTATGATGGGATTCTCACAGATGCAAGAATGAGGAGCTTTGTTATGGGTTATTTACAGTGATTTTTCTGTACTTCATCTTTGGTTGTTGGCATAACCTGCAGAAGAGAAATTTGTGAGCCTTTT
>NW_009634726.1:13604-59510 GCF_000690535.1 Cariama cristata | reverse complement strand
AGGTCTCTTCCAACCATAATGATTCTATGATTTTATGATTCTATAATGCTCTGTGCCAACCTAATGAGTTCAGGTGTCTATTGCCTTCATTTAGTATCCTGTGGACTTGTTTACTTTTTCAAAAAATGTCTTGAGTGGTAACTGAGCGGTAACTTCCCTCTGTTTACATGAGGACAGCTGAGAGCTGCAACCCTGTAGAAAATTCTGATTTTGTCTGCATACTTCTTTTTTTCTGCTTTATTTGTAACACTTGCCTGCTGAAGAACCATCTTCCTTACTATTTGTTTGCTCGATAGGTTTTTCTGAAATCTGGAAAACTGCAATCAAACTCACCACATAACTAATAAATTTCTTCTATGTACTTACTAATAAAAATCATATGATTCTATAATACTGAAGCATTTTCTGGAATACTTAACAACCAGCCAATTTTGTGAGGGATAGATGGTCATATTATTCTTCTCCAGTCACATACTTTTAGTCAAGTCAATAAACTGCTTTTAACAGTTCAAGTAAAAAGTCTTTTTTCAATTTTATCTTATTTTTAAAGAAGGAAGCAATTTTAAAAGCTTAACATGAAGGTTTCATTTTTTTAAAACAGAAAGCAATCAGTAGAATCTTGTAAAAGGAGTCAATCCTCATTTAGCAGCCCAAGGTTTTACCGTAGGTTGCACTTTTTTTTCTTGAGGAGTACAATGTTGCTATTGTTCAGTTTCGTGTTAGTTCTGGCTGCTGTTCTACAAATCCCATTGACAATACCGTAATCTAGAGGCCCCTTTACAGCTGGGTGGGAAACGAATTGAAACAAAGTTTTAAATATTCTTAAAAAGTACTTGATAGTTTTTTAACTCGTTCAAGTGACCCATTCACATGAATAAGGACATTTTTAAAAGACTTAGTGGTGCATTTGAATCTTGTCTCACTTCCTAAAATATTTAAAAGCCAATTTTCCTTACATGTGTTATGTCTCTAGTCAGTTTGGCTGTTTTAATCTGGGTGAAATCTGAATAAGATAAGGCCATCTACAGACCTACAAATGAACTCTTCTGAAGTCTTTAAAACACTGTTGAACTCATCAGAAATATATGATCATTATGCACTGCTATGCATCCAAACTCTCTTCCAAGTCTTAAAGGATGAATGTAGCTAGAAAACCAGCTTTTCTTGGAGCCACCTGGTCACATAAAAAAAAAAAAAAAAATCACACAAAACATTTTCTTGCCCTGGGAATTCTTGAGGATTAATTTTGTCTTCCAATATTCTTAAAAAAAAAAAAAAAAAAGTAAAATTTGTCTCTAAAGAAAAAAGAATATTAAATTCTTCAGAAAATGAAGTTTAGACTACAGAATTTTTCTGTAGCAGGATAAGTTTTTCTTAGGTTGGTTTTACATATTGTCATGTTCTGTGGATTTGAGTTTCTTTTGAAAGAGCAGAGTAAGAAATTTTTTTTGTTTTATTCCAAGTTGCTGATAAATATAAAGTGATGAAAAGTTATTGATTTTATAAAGAACAATGAAAGATGCTACAGCTGTCAGATGCAAGGAGTCAAAGTCAGTATAAGCAAATGAATATCCATTGATGCTGTGTCTCCTTAATCAAAGATCCAGATTTTAGCTGGCCTTGAGTTTAATCTGATATTTCTTTAAAAATATATGCTCCCATGGAGACTTACTGTGAAAATGGGAAAGGAAAGTACCAGGAGTCTGTCTGGATGTAGCTGACCAGGAAGAGTATAAGCCCCCTTCCATAATGTGGGAACTCTAGGCTTCGTGGGCCTCTTGTTCCCAATGGGAGTGGAGAAAAACGTAGTGATGAAAACCAGGTGAACTGAAGCACGAGGTCTCATTTTTCTTGAGAGGGTTGGGTAACAGCAAGCAAAAGGTGAAAAGAATTGAACTCAAGTATTTAGGAAGGACACACTACTGGGGCTTGTTTAAACTTGGGAAACTAAAGCAAATGAATGTTGCAGAGACTGGATATGAACACTATAGCTGGAAAACCAACCGTAGTCACAATCAGGGCTATAGTTATAATCAAAGTGTTATTGAAAACTTTGATATTTATGAAGTATCAAATGACATGGGAAAATTAATACAATGCTAGATACTGTTTTGTATTAGCAATGACATCACTTTGCAATTGACAGCTAATCTGCATGTGGTTTGGTTTACAATAGTGGCATGAGTTCTATAAGCTCATTAATTCATAGACACAGATTAGAAAAATGGGTATATTCTTTTTCTGTCAAAACACATAGATGTAACCCAAAGCAAAATGAATTTCTCTGCTTTCTTAACTCATGATGTAATGCAAACTCTGTTTTCAAAAGCTTCTTTTGGATGTACATAAGGACTTGCAGGGGGAGAAGAGGTGACATCTACTGGAATTTTAAAACACTTCATCATATGTTTCCAAGGCTTCTAGCAAGGCATATTTGGTTTAGGTCTAAAGTTGGATGAATAATGCAGAAACAATTTCTGCTTATATTTGTGCAAATCTGGAAGCAAATCTTCAGCCATCTTGGGGTTGCTTTTGGTGTCATTTCCTGCACACACTCATAGTTATTAAACTTTAATCGCATAACTGTTGGCAGAAAATAAATGTTAAGGTCACACAGGAATACTATGAAAAGTGAATTTCTAATGTGCTTTCTATAAGTCTGTGTACCACAAAGATGATTCCATGAGTTACATTCATTAGACTGGAGGATGGAAACAATATTAAGTGATTTATGGGACCAACTGCAATTAAACAGTGAGTTTGTGCTTAGAGTAGAAACCCCTTACTTTAAAAGAAATTTAAAAGAAAAATTACATGAGGAAGGAATATGTGAAGCAAATTGCAACCCACTCCCCACATTTCATGGAAAGAAGGAAGGAAACTCATCCATCATTAAATGCATTCATTAAAAATTATTCACTCAGATCCATTTAAACCATGTTCTAACTTTAATCTCTTGATTTCTTGGGGCTAGATTGTGATGTGTACTGCATGCCCAATAAGAGTGTGAAGGCTTTTCTTGCATCCTGATGTAAGTTACTTGGACCTTGGGACTGGCCCTGCAGGAGCAGCAGGGTTATACATCTGCTTCCTCTCTCCCCTCAGAGGGAGTGTGCGGAGGGGAGGGAAAGGGGGATGGGATTGCAGAAGATGAAGCAATCCCTCTTGGCACAAAAAACCCTCTGACTGGCTTGCTGGGATTGGCTGGGGGTCAGGGTTTCCCAAAATTTTACTATCATGAACCAGTGATAAATAATTGCCTCTGGGACAAGGAAGATGTAGGCAATAAATTGGCCTTTGAGATGTACCCTTGAGGCATGTTTTCCAACGTTATCTGTGTGCTATTGCAATTTACCTATCCCATCCTCTGCAGTCTATGCCTAATCTTTAATCCTTAGAATCCAAAGAATTTATGATTTTACAAAGTTTGTGACCTGTTTGTATGATGCGATTGTGTCATACAATTAGAAATTTTAGAAAGTGAAGAGTAGGAGTTTTCCTGTTCACCTTAAACTAAAAGCCAAATTACCAATGTCCAAAGTAGTTCTGCAGGCTCTCAACAGTGCTCTGGTTTATGTGGCACTTTGCATTTTCAGCCTTTGCATATAATGGACTAAATAAATCGTGTGATTTCTGGTGGGTAATGTTAAATAATTGTTCAGTGTCTGATTCAAAATTATCTAGTGGAGTCAAACTCATCTTCCTAGCAGAAAAACTAATCATTGGTAGACCCTGCAGCACTTAGGTTTTTCTGCAATATTTAGAGTAACAGGCACAAGAAATACCCAAGGGAAAATAGAGAATGATGCTCCTTGAAGTCCTACCACCATTTTTCACTCTTGCTAAGAACTGTTTCAAATATTACATGTAGCTAGTTCACATTATTGTGCCCAGCTTTTCATTTTTTTTTTTTTTTTTTTTTATCCATTATATCCTTTTTGTTAGAAATCGTCTAATCTGTGAGAAACTTTCTGTAAGGCTTTCTACCAAGCTGTCCTTAAGGATTTTCTACTGTTAAGGAGATTTATTATTATGGTATGACAAAAGGAAGCCATGTGTTGTCCTTCATCAAAATGCAAGTCTACCACCAGTCTTACCTCTAATTCTGAAAGCTGCAGGTGTGTGGAGATTTCATGTTGATTTTTGCACCTGTGAGCATATGACCTGTTGTAATGTGCTGTTCCTGCAGACTTCAGTTGAGTCCTGTGCATCAAAGTAGATCCTCAGTCACAACAGCTTTTCTAGCAACAGGAGTTGTTTCACATCAGCAGCGTGCTCTGGTTACGAGACTGCCTGGTTAAAGAGATTATAAGTGTGATAGTCTAACTTACCTACCACAAAATTGGAATTGTTTGGCCGTAACTTACCTACCACAAAATTGGAATTGTTTGGCCGTCAGTTAGCATTATGGTGAGAAACTCTAACATGACAGTTTTCTGACTTGATTAAAAAGTTTTAATCCTCCGAACAAATTTCGTTAGTACATGTTGACTTTCCTGCATTGTGCCTCTGATTTGCTAGACTGAGAAGTTTCTATCAATCCATCAATCTTAATCAGCTGGCCTGCTGCTCACAAGTTTCTCTAGATTTATCGTGACACAAATAACACATTTTTAATTGAACAGAGATTCCCCGAGTCTGTAGGCACATCCATTCATAACCATTTTCATGGCTAAAACCTGCTCTTACTGCAGACCTTTGAATATCCCAGATCTGTACACAAAGTCTTTGTATATTTTCAGGTAGTACTTTTCATAATTACGCTTGCTGGATCAGGTCAGGGTGCTCAGTCTGATGGGGAAACATACTTGTATGTCAGAAATGCAAAAAGTTGCCCATACAAGGGAATTGGCACACCATCTGGCACAAGTTCATAGTATTTTAGTACTACATCCACTTACACAAGCTGAAGATCTGGCTGAAGACATTATAACTACAACAGTCTATGTAAAACTAGTAAGACACTAAATGATTGAGGGTGCAAATACTAAAATCTTCCCCAGACAATAGCACATGATGTCCAATTAATAGTTACAGTAAATCTGCCTGAAAGGTATTCCATATCATTTGTGGCAGAACTTGCTTTCCATCAGAGATTATAGAGAACATTTAAATTAGCAATGAGAATTATCCTGAATAAGAAGCTCATTATTTACTATTTTTGCATTTTGTTGAGCTTATTAGTAGCACTGCCTGGTTAGATTTTGTGGATCCTTTTCTACCCTTTCTGCACGAAAGCCCAGCTATGGAACATTTCTGAAAGCAACAATTGTGATTTTATAATGAACCACAAGAGGGGGGAGAGTGAACATAAATGAAAGAACTTGATTTTAATGAACAACGGTTACGTTTAGGACAATACTGTATCAATGCTGAATTTAAGAATCTTGGCCAGGTGTCTGTGGAATGAAGAGTTTGAACTAATGACGAAATGCTACTCTGAAGATACACCTTTTCAGGTCTGCTGATTTATTACTGAGCTTCACTTAAATCTGTGGGCAAACCACACTTCCAAATTTGCAAAATACCATGCTGAGTGTACTCATCCCTTTCTTTATTGCCTTGATCAAACAGAAGCAAATGCTAATGAAATGATAAAAATAGAGATCTCTGTGACCTGAATAACCAGTTTTAAAGCCTCCCACCCTGCCTTTCAATTTTTTCCCCCAATTATATAAAGGAGTACTCTAACTCAAATAATCAAGGAATTTCTCCCTGGTGCATAGATGAGTTTTTGGTGTCAATATGGAAACTAAATCTGCTCACTGTTGTGATCATGGACTGACACAGGACTGGTGAAATTCCAAGAGTGTTTTCAAGTTACTTTTTAAAGAAGGCTCAATATTCCCTGCTCCTCAAGTGCGGAAGCAACTATAGTGATGACAAAGCTGGGGACTTGTAGAGGTGGTACTCTGGGAGTGCTGAGAGCACGTGCCCCTACAGCTGGATCAGCTCTTGGGAGAGCACGCACAGGCAGCTCTGGCAAGCAATCAGCTCCCTAGCCCCAGATCTCTGTGGGTTTGATGGCAGTTCCTATAGCCAGCTGGAGGGCAAGGAAGGAAAACACATTTCAAGAAGCCACCCACTTCACCCTCCACTTTCTTTTATTTCAAAGTGGGTAAAAGGGGCAAGCAACTTTCCCAATTTTTAGTCTTCTGTATCTCATGTTCCGTGTCCCTCCTGGCCTAGGTTATCAGTCTGCTGGGAGAGGGATAGGAAAGAAAATGAATCTTGCTTCTCCCTAGACTAAGAAGCAAAGAAACAATTATAACAGTAATATGAGGATGGTATTGCAGCAGGTGGTTGCAGCAAGGCAAAAATAGTAGCATAGGCAGCAAACCTCAGCTTTTCTCTGCAAGTAATTGCAAGTAGCGCAGTGGACTATAACTCTGAGAGAACACCATGTAATGTTGTTAGGCAAAATTATAATGATGTCCTTAATTTCATGTTCAAAAGCTGAATGGTGCTGAAGGAGGCTTGCAGAAAGAAATTAAGATAGTTATACTAGAAGAAGGCAGAATGTTGATTACCAGCAGCGAGGTATCCAGATTTGACTAATAGCACAGTTATTGTATGCATAAGCCCTAATGGTGTTTAAGTGGCTGCTAGAATGAATGCAATTAATGTAATTTATTTGTCAGCATCCAAACACTATAATACTTGGAATAGGATGGGAGGTCCCTTGCCTAGCATATATCCCTATGAATATTTTTCACTGTCTTTTCACAAGTATACAAAACCAGTGACTTTATTATTATTATTATTATTATCCTTATTTTTTAAGGGGTGCCATCAACATAGCTCCACTGATTTAAACTGAATTTTTCTTGTTTCCTGCCATGGATTTTGGAGGGATACCTTGGGATGATCTAGTCTGGCTGGCACTTGAAGGCAGTAAGTGACCTTACATCTGTCCTATAGCTCCTGAGTGAGTATATGTTTTTTAGAGAGAGATCCTCCTAGTTTTACTGAACTACTGTAAGGTGAACAGTGAATTGTTTGCTTTCTTAAATTGCTGCACTGATTAATGACAATCTATGCTTAAAAAAGAAAAGGAAACACAGTGTATTTCTAATGTGAGTTTCACTCAGTTGGAAGCTGAAGTTAATCTTCAGCTATAGGATCTTGTCATACTATGCCAAAGAACCTTGAGTTAATGGAGAACTTTCCTTCCTCTACCTAAGTATGAATGGGATGTAATCAAGACATTTCAATTATACAGATAAAGATTCTGATGTTTCTCATTGTATGGCTGTTGCTTTTGATCTCACATTTTTATAACTTCCCAACCATTTCAATATCTTCACTTTTTGTGGGTTTTTTGTGGTTTTTTTTGTGGTTTTTTTTGGTTGTGGGTTTGGTGTTTTTTGTTTGTTTTTTTTTTTTTTTTTTTTTTTAGATCTAAAGACCTCATTAATATCACATATGTAGACAAAAACACCTTAGTGCTCTTGCTTGATATTTCCCTACTTATACAGGGAGTCAGGGGCATCAATCCTGTGGAGAGCTATTCCTTTACATGATACAGTTCCTCGAAATGTGTATAGTAACTGTACTACTATCCTCTAACCTCTACTTGCACTAATGTGCAAACACTCCTAGCTTTGGCATTGTTCCTAGCTGAATCAGAGAGAAAGCAGATTTGTTATTCTTGTACAAATGAAAATTCATTAATATGTTATGGTTAATAGCAAAACTTTATCAACATGCATTTTCTTTTCAAGTAAGTTATTAAAAAATATTAACAGCCTTTTTTAAGTTACTGCTCCCCTCTGCACTGAGGACTGAGATTGTGGGACTGTGATGAGACATGGTTGCCTTTCAGTCTAGATCCAGATCAATTACCTTATTGTGAAGCCTCCAACAAGAAAGCTGTGGCTGGGCTGTAAATCAAAGTTCAACATAAATAGCAGCTGTCAAAACCATGAGATTAATTATTGTTCATTAATCATTTCTTGTTCAAGATGGAGCACCCTTACAAATCAAGGCACAGAAAACTTGGAACTGCTGTTTACAGCAGTAGACATGTATTTTGATGAGGGTTTATGGATTTCTCAAATGTTTGTTATTTACATGCTAAATAATTTTTTACTGGAAGTCTCTCCCTCCATACCCGACAACACAGTTGAGTTTTAAAAATCTTGGAAGAGACAGGTCAATATAGTTCTATTGTAAATAGTAGAGCTATACAAATTTATATGACTGCTTCCTTTTTATTCCCCCTGACTTACACAACTAGCTTAAAGGCAGTGTCATGTTTTGGGTAACTTAAAATAGCATAGAAATATTTCTCTTAAGATACATAAGTACAAATGGAAAGCTTTCCTTTACTTCTTTGTCAGAGTTTGTCTGGCAAAATGTACACAGCAAGAAGCATAGTTAACAGGGAAGATCCTTGTAGTGGAATGAGTAAACAGTTAAAAGTAGCAGTCTTGTGAAACAATAAAAGACTGAAATTTAGCTCTAATTCAGAAAGCAGTAAATTACTAATTTTTTTTTGATAATCAGCTATATTGAAAAAAAGGTATCCTAGTGCCTGTGTGCTTCTGAGTTCCTCACTGCATCTCAGAATCTTTGAATTACTTCTTCTTGCTATCTTGATTTTAGGAAAACCTGTAAGTAAGAAGCTTGATTTAACATAGTGGTTGAATTCTACTGTGCATTATTTCCCATGCATACAATCTATACAATGATAAACCTGAAGTGCTCGAGTTTTTACCTTCAACAATCACAACTAGAAAACCACAAATAGACTTTTCATTTTTCCCTTGCAAGAGCTATAAAACCTAAGGTAAACCCTCCTGCCAAATCACTTTTATGGGAACCTCACTTTCCTGTTCACTAGTTTTACTCCAATTAATTAAAAGCAGCACTCCTGCCCCTCGCTGTGGTTTCCAAGGTATTCACAGGCGGCACATGTCCCATCCAAAGTCCTGGGTAAAACTGAATTGGAGGTCCTTGGTGGGTTCACACCCCAGGGCTCTGACACCTGGGGATTTGAGCTACAGTGCCCATAAAGTCCCCTTCTCCAAAAGACAGAAGCCTTACATTGCGGAAATGATCAGGCCACATAAAATTTAATACAGCAATGAAGATGAGCTTAGTCAGTCCTGATTCTTTCGTTTGTTTCAAATAGGATTGATCATTTTGATGCCTCTGTAAGGAAAAGGTGAACTGAATATTTAAATCCATGCAGGGTTTTGTTTGTTTGTTTGTTTGTTTTTTGTTGGTTTTGTTTTGTTTTGGTTTTGAGAACATATTCCCGTCTGTAAAAGGTCTTTAAGCATTCTGCTTTCTCCTTACTTTCCAGTTAAGTTTTCTGAGCTTTCTAATGTGGTCTTCTGAGTGCTGGAAAGTAACAGAAATGAGAGTGTATTTAATACCTGGCCTGGTGTCTTGGCAGCAAAGCTTAGCACTCCAGTGTGGGGAGTGGCAGGTTCAAGACCAACCCCAGGAGTCTTACTACTTGGACTGGCAGAGGGCTAGTGTAATGCACAGACAGTGAGCTCATTCTGCAGGTGGAGTGTTCAGCTGCATTGATCTTATGGCAAACCCAGCCTGCTAAGGTTTTGGAGAAACATTGGCTCTGATCTAAAAGGAAATTGTGCTGCCTTTCCCTGTCTTTCCACTAGTTTAGCTTGCAAGCTCTAATAATATTAAAACATACTTTAAGCAAGAAGGCTGACGCAGCTACAGAGACACAAAGTAATTTCCTAGAAATAGTAAATACAATGAGAAAAACTCTCTAATCTCTCATTAGGTAATTGTATTTTCATGGGGTCAGCCAGCCTCCCTGGCCAGGTTGAGGTCAATTCTAAAATATGTGTATTCTGTACATTAGGCATCTGTTAATGAAGCATAAATTTCATCAGCAATCTGAGTGCCAAAATCAACTCATTTGGGTACCTGGTTTGCATCTACAGTGGTGTCCTATGGATTTGTTCCATAGCTAAACCAGCAAGTTTGCGTAGATGCCATGAGTGGCATATAATAAGGAAAAAAAGCAACACCACAAGCATCTTAGAGGAGTATAAATCCTCTGAATTTTTGCTAGATGAAATTCAGAATTCAGAGGGTTGTAAGATGACAGTAAATAAAGGGTAAGGAAGAGATCATGTTACCAGAGCCAAGAATAGCTGGTCAGTGCTAATAATGATTTCCTTTGACAAAAGATGCACTAAAAGTAAATAAACATAAAGTAAAACCTCCATTTTAGAGCACCCTTTCTTGCTTAAAAGTGACTGAGTGGGGCTTCACTTTAAACATTCACCAGTATTTTGCTCAGATCCGCCACAAGGGCCCTGGTAGAACAGTAGCAAGATGCCACCGTATTAGCGATTAAGCAACAAGCCCTCGTGCTTCTTACTTCTCCTGTCAGCCTAGGGTGTTAAACGAAGGATTTTTTCCCAACAATGTCAAGTCTAGAAATGAGAGCAGGTTCGATAACCCTAATGCCAAACCGTACAATGATGATCTGACAACACTCTTCCTTTGCAGGCACATAATCAAAAATGCTTGTCTGCTTTAGAATTGAAGTGAGGCTATATTGTCCCTCTCAACATGTAGGCTGAATATTGCTTTGTTTTATTTAACCACCACAGGGTCTAAGGACAGCAATTATTTTGGCTGGTTTTTATTGCCCATTAAAGTGGCAGAAGTGTTTCAGAGTAGTGGCCAATGTAAAAAAGAATATGAAATAAAATAAATTCTTCAGAGTTCAGAATCATCCCCTTTTCATTCATTAAGTTTCCAGAGCTGAGCATAGGACTGGTGTGTGCTTTGGCGATGAAAAATAACATAACATTTTGGAAAGAGTAAACTTTATCAGTAGCACATGTTGGAGCAACACTATAGGCTCCAAGTTGTGTTAAGTCAACTGTAAGTTTGACAGCAGAAATATATCAGTCTCTTTGAACAAATAATCTGAGAAATATACGTACATCCATGTGAGCTGCTCTTTTAGTTTCAATTCAGTAATTTTCATGCGAATAAAGGTGAGATTTTAGTAGGCAATAGCATGAGCAAATTATTGAGAAAAAGGATACACCATGCCGCAGAATTGTCCTGCACAACATTGAATCCCAACGAGAACTGATGACCAGCAAGTGTGTGAGGGGAAAAGACGATCTCCTAATTCTTCATTCTTCTTCCTTTTCCAGTTGAGGAGAGGATGGGTAAGTAAAGGCAAGTTAGCCCTTCTTACTCCTGTGTATCCAAACTTCAGGGGGCAAGAAACTGACTAAATAGGAATATGGAGAAGGGGAGGATATATCTCTGTGTTTGTATGTGAATAAGAGAAGGTAGATACAGTCTCCTATTGAATCCAAGCTGCAGTCTGACACTAGGTACCTGTATATGTATTTTAAACCTCAGGTTTACGCTGCTTAATAAGTAATCCTTAAAGTTGAAAATAGGTGAATTGAAGTGCAGCATACGCTACTGGTTAGCAAGAGTAAATTTTGTGTTTCCTCTTCCTCACAAAAAATATTTTTCTTCTTGCAAATAAAGGAAAGTTTTTCTGTTTTCCTAACCTATGAGCAGAAAATCTGACTTCAAGGGACAGATCTCAATGATCCTGTTAATTGAAATAATGATATATATCATGAGGTTGATTTTTAAAGTGTTATGTAGGCATCTAGTTAAAGAACTCCAAGTAGATTTTGCTCCTTGCTTGAAAAAGACATCCTTTTCTTGCTCTCTCAGAAAATATTTATCAACTTAATAAGGAGCATGATAAGCTCAATTCTTGGTGAAATCCATCTCTCTCCTGGACAGGGATCACTAGGTATCTGATTTCTTCAGATCTTCTTCAATTGTGCCACCTGCTGCCATTAATCTTGCTATTGTGCTCACACAGTTTGGTGGCTCAAATGATTAGAAGGTGCTATGACGAATGGTGCCATGCAGTAAGTAAAATGTACCCATGGATACTGAAGAGACCTTGTAATACTTTTGGTAGCTTATATGTGTATACGGTATAGTGCTAAGTATCCAGCATCTAGATACTCCATTGTGCCTTTGTACATTATGAGCTATTGCTAATTCTGTAACCACTGAGGTTTTGTGTAGTTCAAGTCCAATTAGTCTGAGCTTAGCCTGACTGAGTGTCTCTCTTGCACAGCTAAGGGGGAGGTTGACTGCAGGACAAAATACTGAGAGATAGTAACCAGTAACAGAGAACAAAGTTTTGGTAAAGAATAACCAGTGGATGAATTTTTGAGACAGAATGATATGTATCAGAAAAGGTGTATGAAGGCATGACCCTTAAAAGCAGTTAGCATTCATACAAATAGATAGTTCTTCATTAGTGGAAATGAAAAACGCAAAGTCTTTTCTATGTGCATCCATACCTGGCTGTAAAACATAGTGGGACCCATGGAAGCCCTTCCATCTACTTCAGCGGGCTTTGGGACAGACCAGTAACTGCCCCATTGGAATGACGTTACAAGGTACCTTCAGAGAGGTATGGTTGTTTCCATTCTGCTGCAGGTAATAGCGTTACAGTCTAATGGTTAATAGGCTTTTTATGTGTATGATTTGAAAAGAAGCAGATCCTGATTACCTTTGCAAAAGAAAGAAGTGAGTGAGACACCTTAGGTTTTTAATGCTGTTAGCTTCCAGGTTAAACAGGACTGATTTTCAAAAAGAGAATCTCTGTACTGTTGAAATTAGTGCAAACAGTATCATTAATTTCTGTGGAGGGGCGGGGGTGGAAATCAATGATATATTTCTCCCTTTATCTGTCTAGCTCTGGGGAATGTAATGCTGCTGAATACGCTGGCTTTTGTAAGAGATGTAAAACAGAGTCTGTGATCATTTGTGGTCATTAAGGATTACTTTTTTTTTTTTTTTTTTCATGAATAGAGGTGTTAGTGAAGGTGTTCTGGCCGAATTCCAGCTCCAGTAATTGGATTTTTTTTTTTCTTTAACCTACACACATTCCTTCAGCAGTTTCATTTGGCTATGTATGTTGGGCTCAATTCAGTGTTGCCCTGTTGGCCCTCCTTTTGTCAGCCAGACTGATGCAAAGAGAGACTAAGACAACTGTAAGCTCCCTTTTCCCTCCCAATGAGCCCTTTGTCCCAAGAATATACTTAATGCTTGATACAGCTTCACCAGATGTGTTTGCAGTGCTATACCTGTACCACCTCTCCAGCAGTGGATGGGAGGGGAGCATTTCTAGATGGCAGTATTCAGTAGGGACCCAAAAAGTGAATGGATCAGACATTAGAGAGAGACTGGACATTGGAGGCCGAGTCATTCTTCTAACATAATGATTTTTAGCCCTGTTGTGGCAGACAGGAACACTGTCAAGTCAGTTTGTGGCAGCAGGTGTAACCTGCTATGTGCCGCACAGTTGTACTTGTAGTGATAGATGGTATCGGCAAGAGATAGGTAATTCTGTCTCTCTGTGTAATCTGGTAAAATGATTCCCAAATTTGTCAGAGAGAGGATGAGTACACTGAAAACAGAAGTACAGTATCAGGTGGGAGAAAGGAAGAAACACATGAGGCTGAGGTGAGAAGGTGAATCAAAATAATTCATCCTTTGTTCTGACAGATACGAGGACATAATGAAAAACAAGGTTGCTGTCCTCCTGCTGCTGTGCCTAAGTGAAGTCACAAAGGGTGATGAAAGGTCAGACACAATGCAAACCTCTCGTTTTTCATCCAGACTTGTAGTAGTTTCCAGTGTGCTATATGCTACCAGTTTTAGCCCTTCTACCCTATGTTATATAGGGGCTCTTCAGGATCCTAGGATGCTTAAACAGCCTGGGGGTGGCTGAGGTTTGATGAACTACCAGAAATCTGGGTTTTTGGTCTCTCCACAGAGATCAGCAGAGCTAATATGGGGCCAGGCAACGAAGTGCAGAAACTTCTGCTCAGACATTCCTTGTCCTGTGTAACTCCATGCACACCAGAGTTTTAAATCCACAGGTAAACCCTTACCTCTACACCAGAAAAAGTCCTTTCACTCATGAAGAGTGATTAGGGATCAGCATGTGTTCAACTACACTGGAAGTTTCCCCAGTATTCCTCGGAGGTTATTTTTAAATAAGGGTGACAGAGGCTCCCAAATTAGAGCATGGTCCAAAACCTGAGGTTAAAAGCCTGGAATGAAAACTTTATGTCAGGGGCACTCTCACACCTCAGGTGACAGACAGTGCCTCTGTCCTTGGGCTGTGACCATCAGCAGAACTGGAGGTCACAGATAAGCAGTACAGAGAGGACAGCTATCCAGGATAGACAAAAGCATGGGACTTAGGAAAACATGTATGTATAGTGCTAATGCATATTACTCTTTTCAGGAACATAAGTGTATTTGCTCCTAGAAAACTTCACCATAGGCTATCAAGGGTTAAAAAAAGTATTTAAAAATCAGCTTCTATTGGACTATTTTGTTTGGCTAATATCTGACATGGGTTGTACTGAGCACGTTTTGCCACCTGGCCAATTTTTTTTCCTGCCAAGCTATTCATTCAGGCTTGTGGTGTGAAAAATAGATGTTTAATAGTCAATGAAGTATTATAGTGGGTAATAGTTTATAAATTTCCATGACTTATTATGCTCAGCCTAAGTGACTGTTTATTAAGTGTATTTAAAGCCCCCCATCTCATTAACTTACAGTACTGGTGATTCCCACCACTGCTGTTTTTAATGGAAAATATTCACCCTATGTTTTGCCTAGGGCATGTGAAACAACTCAGTGGAAAAGAGACTGTCTGGATAAGAACAGGACATCATCCTTGGCTAGGTACAATGTGTTTATCATTTTCGGAAGTAAAGTGAATCTGAAATATGAGATACATATGTTGTGGACCAAAAAACCCTATGTCTTTTGTATGAAATACAGCTGCCAATATCCTACCCTTTTCTGCTTTGGGTTTACAGTGAATGACACAGTCAGTTTTATCACTAAAGCATGTAAAAAAAAATAAACCCGGCAACTTAATTATGAAATACTGCCTTTATTTTCTTAATGAAATTCCATAGTACTTCAGGGAAATATTACATACTAAGGTTAAATAAATTCTCTGTTAACAAAAAACAGGCCCAGTCTTAACTTTACGGATCTACTGTTAGCTGTGCAATGGGAAAGTGAGTTTCTATTGCGGGGAGAGTCTGCTAATTATGAAAGAACATATTTTGTTACTCTTATTAACCTCTGGAATGAAAAAGGTCATTGGTTGCTCTTGATAAATTCTGTGAAATCTATCAAAAGAGTCCCACTGACATCAATGAGATAAGCGTCCTTTTGTCATAGATAATATTTTAGTAATGCCACGTAAGTAAAACTCCAGATTAATCCCTGAGGTAATTCCATTGAAGCTACTAGGAACATAATACAGTTAAACTTAGTCCTCTAACACTTGGCTTCACACTCTTCACATGACTTTTACAAGGTCTCTTGGAAGCTGAAGATAAACATAAGATAATGACAATATGGAAACAGGAAACTTGGTAAGTATTATGATAACGTGAAGAGATGGCTCTAATAAAGGTAAAGGAAGTTGTGCATCAAATCCTCTGTGGTAAAGAGCATCTGAGAATACAGTTTTTCCAAACTGGGATGTTAGGCTGACACAGATGTTACAAAGCAGCTCCTTCTGTATAATCTCAGATGCCACATACGGAAACAACCACAAACATCACCTCAACCTGCAACTGTGACGAGAGGAGCAAGAGAAGGGCCACCTGTGCTGCAGAGAGTGAGCGGTTCTCTTTTGGCCTGCTCCCAGGTACTTCTACACAGCAGATATAAAAATACGTACCCCCAGTGTTGAAGGAGTTAATGTGACATTGCAAAATGAGCTTTGCTATTTGCTGTTTTGTTTGGCCAATAGCTGACACAAGCACATTTTGCCACCTGGCTAATTTTGTGCTGCCAAGTTATTTATTCAGGCCAGTGGTGTGAAAAAGGAGGCATTTAATAGTCAACAGAGCACTATATAGGGTAATAGTTTATGATTTTCCATGACTACTTAGATGCTGTTCAAATTATTCTTGATTGAGCAAATTATTCTTTTTTTAAAATCATCTCATTCATTTATTTACTAATGATTCTATCCCTTTCCTCCTGTACACCATTTTAAAAAATGAGAACAATCAGCCACTTCGATGTTTGAGGGGATTTAGCCAAACAAGAACTAAGAACATAGTATAGCTTAGATTACAACTTTGAAAGATCTTTTGCAAAGGCACTGGAAGCAGAGCAAAATTCCTTTCTGAGCTTTCCAGGGAGCCCGGCACAGAGGTGAGATGGGCTGTATGAAAACACTGGCATCTAGGTTTAGCAGATGAAAATTTTAACCCTCCCTCCCCTCAGATATTTTATTTTTTCACCAGGTTGGTTTTGGTTGGTTGGTGTTGAAGCTGAACCACAGCCTGAGGGGCCCTTTCCAGAGGGGACATGTCAGGTTGTGTGTGAGAGACCTTCCATGCCAGGCCCGAAGGGGAGGCAGTGCTCCCCCTCAGCTGCCCCTGCCCCCAGAGGGGTGAGCTGGAAGCCCGGGGCTGCCCTGCCGACAAGGGTAGCCCCACAGACCCCAGCAGGGAGAGCAGGCCAGGGCCCACGGGGCTAACCAGGGCCACCCGGCAGCCCCACATGCCAGGCGGGTCCGTGGGGATGAGGCAGCTGGGAGGTGGAGCCGGAAAGGCGCCTCAGCAAGGGAGGGCCTGGGCCCAAAGGCAGGTCCCAAGCCGGGGTAGGCCTCCAGAGGCCTCCTTCTCGCTCTGTCCCCAGCAGGGTCACCGGCGGCAGGCTGAGGGCTGAGCACAGGCAGCCAAAGCCCTGGGGCAGGGTGGTGTGGGGAGTGGGGCTGCGGGGCCCCGTGCCCCTTCCCGGCCCTGCTCCGGCCGGCCAGGGGGAGTAAAGCGTCCCTGTGTGCTCAAGTCCTGTGCTGCAGTCAGTTGCTGTCTCCCTCTCTCTTGCACTCTCTGACCCTCTCTCTGTATTTATTTTTGTTTTAGTTACCTAGTTGAAAAACCCTTTAACCCTTTGCTGACAGAGAATTCTTGGCAAGGCCACCCAAGATTAATGTTGAAAGAGCAAACCCTTCCTCAGGATAGCCTATCTGTTAACAGATTAATTATTTATCCTGCAAGGTACTGGTACAGGCACTTACATGCATGCCAGAGACAGCATTCTTTGGCAGATCTCTTTCATATTTGTTTGCTTTTATATGTACTTCCTAACACGGTGGAAGCACACAGGAAAGGCAATCCATAGCACTGCATGTAAACTGGATTTCCAGACTTTTCCTTACCTTTGTTAAACCAAAGGGAGGGGGGCAGATCAAACCATATTGCTCTACAGATGCTACTTTATTAAGTTATAATGCCAGAAGTTGTCGAAGCAAAATTATGCTCATTTTTGTGAGTTTATCTGGTGTCATATAGTTTAGAAAAACACTGGTGTTAATATTCATTGTATGGCTTAATTGGTTTGATACAGCGTAGCAACACGAGTATGGCGAGATGCTTGTTATGTAGGTCTTCGTGTTGTTTCAAAGTCTTTATTATTATGACAGCCAAGTCTTGTTCATTAAAGTTTCACAATCCATTTTCATTAGGATGAAACTGATTCTGTAAATGAACAGTTGCTCTGAAAAATCAAACCCTTGCAGCTATCACAGGGGAGGTACAAAGTCTGTATTAATTATCAGGAATATGGTGTCGATCGAAGATGTTAATTGCCCTGATGGTTAGTTATTTGGGGAATTGCCATGCATTTCATGCAGGGATAATAAAAATGAATTTTTAAACAAAGAGATCTTAAAATAATATATAATCTGTAGAGAATACCAACATCAAAGGCTTATCTCAAAGCTTTGAATTTTATCTTTGTGGTCCAAAATGTTAAAGATGAACTGAGCAATATTTCAGCTGGTTCAAGTTTGTGAGAGGAAAACAAAACAAGAGTTAATTAACTGTTATTACAAACCTTTTCAACTTTAATTTGACTTTCAAATATTAGCATTTATCTATGAACTATGCTTCTGGGTTTGACAAATTAGCTTTCACAGAACAAGTTTAATTAGGCTTCATTGTGCTTTTATGTCACTTTGCACAGTTCCAGACAATGAATGGATTAACTTACTAAAAGTCATATGTTTAAAAGAATTTGTTGAATGCTGAAAAGGTTGACAAAGTTTCAAAGCTTTACCAGCGTAATGCAGAAAAGATGCGTCCTGTTTAGCATGATAACACGCATTCTTTGCAGAGAACAGCTGGTGCTGACATATACAACCCTGCCTGGCTGCTCTCAACGCCCACAGTCTCTGCCACCCCCTGTTACCACCCTGAGGAACTGTGGAATGTGTGTTTACTACCAAAGCCTGATACCTGTGAAAGACAGAAAGGAGAGAGCTACAGGTGCACACCACATGGCTAGGCATGCTGGTTCTTTAGCTGGAATAAAATAAACTCAGTATGAACTTGTGTTTCTGTTTTATTTTTAGATTTTTTTTATTTTTTTTTTTTACCAGTGGCGTTAGGGATGCTCCATATTTATGCCTGAGAGATCAAAAAAGGAAGAAAAGTAACTATGAGACTCTGAGGCAATATAGCAAGCTGATTTGCCTCAATATAGTCCCAGGTGAGAGTGGTGAATGTTGTAGAAAAGTATAAATAGATCCTGAAGTTTGAGAAACTTGTTGTTGCTCTCCCTCACAAAGGGATGTGTCACTTTAGAACTCACTAAATACACATCTGGCAATACAGTACGTCCTATCTGTGTATAGAAGAGCTTGCTTTGTGGCTGGATATTAGACCTTTTCTGGTTCTCTCTGACTTCTGTTCCTTCTCTCTAGCCACATATCTGCTTCTCTGCCCTGCCAGGGATATTGTAGTGTTAAACCTCTTTTATCTAGACAAGCTAGCTGGTGCTTAGCAGAGTCAGGAGACCTTGAAGAGACTAAGAGGTGATTTAATGGAAATTGTGTTTGGTAACAGAAGGTCATGGCAGTTTGTGCTGTGAACAGAAAGAGGAACAGAATTTTTCTAAGCATCAGAGCAGTGTATCTGACCAAAGAGGACATTGGTGATGGCTGCATGTAGAGAGGCAGAAGGAAATGCTTTTAGAAACTGAAAATGCTGAAGCAGCAGTGGATTTATGCGTGCTTACCCACCCCAAGTCCTATAGCCATTTCCTGGTGGCCAGTATAATTTAGGTTAACGTCGGGACTGTGCTAACTCACGGTTGGCTGACTGCCTGCAGAGTTGTTGCAGGAGCCGATACTCCACCAGGATTTTCCAGTCAGGCCACTTGTACCCCAAATAATACATCCTGTGTTCCATGGGCAAGAAAAGTCCATGCCATGTATGTTGATTTAGTGGCTCAATGCCAATTAAGGATTTTTTCCATGCAGGAGCATTGCCTGAGGCCCTGCTGGTTTCCTGGCTAAATGTGGAGGATGTACCCTGTTATCTTTTGGGTAAGAGTAATGTTGGACACTGTAGGCTAGCTGAGGAAGCACACTACTTTTGACAGACAGGAAGAAAAGTCACGTGTGAGAAAGTGACAGAAAAGGAGGTTAGGAGGATAAGGAAGACGAAGTAGGGACGGACTGTGATGGATAGAGCCAAAGGCAACAAGGAAGCTGTTACTAAGTTGCACTGAGAAATAAGCAAAACTAGAGACATTACAGAGGAGAGAAAAAGAAGTGACCTGAAAAATACATTGCAGTGCAGTGATAGCAAGCTCAAACGAAACCAAAGAAACAAGCAACCAGCATCAGGCTGCCACTTAAAGATACCTTTACTGTAGGTAACCATTTTGTAAAGGTCCGTTAAATCTAGCAAAAAGAGGCAGCTTTAGCCCTATCAGAGCACTATAAAGTTGCTTTTTCTCCCTTCTAGGTGGCAAGTACCATTTACTCTGTTTTTCTGTATGCCCATTATTGGAATTTTCCAGTAACTTTGCACAGTTTATACAAATACATACAACAGAAGTCTACATGAAACCAAGTGAGGAAGAAATTGGAGGGAATATACAATATGTTTTTATACTTTAAACTCCCATTCCCCTTATCAGGATTTACAAGTGCTCAAGAAGGATTGGCTCACATTAAACACCTTTAACATTATCTATGTTTTCCTAAAATTCTACTCAAAATTATATAAAATCTAAAAGGTTATGTGTGTAAGAACTGGCTGGAAAATGGAAAAACAGTTTATGGAATACTTTAAAATATTTGACATAATTTCTGTTGTATAAAGTTGAAAAATGAGTAATGTTTGCAAAACATTCACTTTTAGAAATCAAATTTTTTTCTTGCCTCTCTTATTTTTCCCTTTTGGTACGGAATCAGTTAAAGTCCATAATGTCTACACATGCTTACTTCCAACTTTCCTCCTGTTTTCACTCTCTCTTCTCTGCTTCATCTACATTGGGATAATTATAATAAAAAAATAAAAAGCCCATTCTTTCCTAAGCCCAAGAAATAAAAAATATTTCAGTTCCAGAATACAAATTTACATGAAACTAAACACCTTATTTTGCTGAAGAGTATTTCTCAACAGCTTTGACATGTAAGACTCTCATACATAGTAGCTTGGTCTGAAAACACCTTCTAGTACTATGTTCATTACTTATCCTGATTGATTCCAATGAGAGATTTCTGAGTAAGAGTAGTGTAAAATATTAAGTAAGGACTTCAGGATTTGGTGTACTTACATTAAAGTCCCCAGTGTTGGAAAGGTTTATACATTTGCTTTAAATGCGTGCACTGTAAGTACGTCCTTTGAAGTCAGTGGGACAAATCCTCGGTTGATATCGATTGCTGTTCCTCCACTGATTTCAGTGAAGTGATAACATTTATCGTAGCTGAAGACCTATCCCGTAAGGAGTAAATGCTATTGTAAAGTTGCATACTTAGAAGCTTTTTCCGCACTTACATCAAGTCTATTTCCTCTCTGTTCACAGAAACTTCTGGCAGCCTTTTATAGTATTTTATTTCACTGCAGCGATGACAGGAGTTTCATTGCAGTGATGGAAGAGAATCCTATACTTCTATGGAGCATAAGATGTTATAAACAAAAGGCAAGTGATAAATCAGACCCATATACTATGCTTTACTTATATACTTTTAACGTATATAGTTTGCTGCTTGTACTGGTATGGAATTCTTTCAGGTATGGTTTTTACATGCAAACAGATTGTACTCCCTTGTGACATTTTTCACTCTCCTGAGTTGCACATGGGTTCTGTGAAAATGTGGTCATTGAGTTTTTTCTTTTTTCCTGTTGAATGATGAAATCAAGTAGGATTTTTCATTCATGTTGTCACATCTGACAAAGGGCTTACAGGACAATTTATATTTGCAATTTTTGCCTGTGCAGCCCCTTCTCTTCTTTCAAGTGTTAGGCTGATTTTGGAATATGCTGATCAGAAACCACTCTTTGAGACTTCCCTGTGTTTTCTCTTTTAACTTCTTGTATGCTCATGCAATGCCAAGTGGAGCTTGGCTGTGTGTTAGGCCACAACATACAATAGTAAGTATTTTTCACGGCTCATTCTTTAACTTTCTCTACTATTTGTCCTCTGGATTCAGTGCCTATGGTAGCATCAAAATGAACGTTTAGGTTGATTTTCATAGACTTGTAATTATACCCAGAAGTACTTTGTGAGGGAAACTAAAAGAAAAACACGAAGCTATTTTTCCAAATGAGCTCTTTCAGAAGATAAAATGGAGCAAAAAGGTTGGTAATGGGACAGTTGAGTTTTTTAAAAAACAGGCATCTGCCTTAATAAAGATACAAAAATCTGAATTTGGATTCTTGTGCACTGGAAATCCTGACAGATGAACTTTCCGGCAACAAACTTCAGCTGTGTATAAGACAATTGGGAAAAGACAGAATCATCAGACTTAGCCAAATCATTTTGACATGGCAGTCCTTCCATAAGCAGAACACAAATGTAAGGCTCAGGCTAAGTCTTTTACTGCTGAATCAGGGAATATAAGTATTTTCACACTTCTGGAAAACAGCAAAACGATGTTGGGTAATTTGAAACAGTAGCCTTACTTGTAGACTCAGCAATATATAAAGTCTATAGGTACCTTTTTATCCAAAGCATGGTTCCCAGACCCCAGAAAACATGGCCCAAGGCCAGAATCCCTAACCCACCCTTCCTCAGGGGAGGAATTATGGTCTCTTGCTGAAGGAAGAATGTATGCCTCTTGCTTCTGAGGTAGCAGCAACGGTGAGTCTACTTAATCCTTGGGGGGTACACCTTCTTTTGTATTGCTTTTCTGGAAACTTCTGTAAGCTTCAAATGCGAAGTCAAGTTGTGTCCGGTTACCTTCAGCAAGAAACCAATCTGTTGGATGAAAATGGGAATGATAAAAGGGAGTAAAATACAGATCCTCAGATTTTAGGGGGAGGAGGATGAATTACTCCCCCTTCTTTTGTGAAAATGCAAAGAATGAAAAGATGTGTTCTTCGGAGGTATTAGACCCTTAAGAAATGCATCACTGCAAGAACTTTGTGATGTATTTACTCTATAGAGACAAATCTATCACTAGCAAACTATGCACTTTGCTCAGCAGTAACCTATTGTTACTGCAGATTTCGCAGGTAGATTGTCACCCATTTGCTGAGTCGTTTTGTGCAATCTCTAAATCATTGCAGGCCATCTATTTGAAAAGTGTTAGTGGGGGAAGCATAATGTGCTTTCATGGTAATGTAAAATGCATTAGAAATGAATTGCATGATGCTTACCTCTCAAATTACAGAAAAGACAATGACAACCATATGTGCAAATGCAAATTATGTATAAAAATATCACAGATGAATCCCTGAGCTGTAACACTTGTTGTTCATTTCTATAAATATTAACATATCAGGATTTATTTTGACATACCACTAAGATAAGTGCTAGAACTGACAATAATAATGTATAATTTATGTCCTCCATATTACCTTAACATCACTGTGCTTACATTATTGCATAAATTAATTTAATGTTTCTGACATGCAGCAGATTATTGAAGCATTTGTTCTTTTGTCTTCTACTGGTTTCCGTTGCTGTTTTCCAAATTACAGAATATTATTATACTCTAATGTTTATTTTATGGTACATACAATTCATAAAGTCACTTTAAAGTTCTGAAAGCTTTTATTTAGCACTCAGATAAACATGTGTTGTTATATGACGTGGAAGGAGCATTAAAGCTTTCGTATATTAAATAACTTTGTGCTTGTGATGCAAATTGACAATAGCTGAGAAATGCAAAGCTCAGAATAAGTTGAATCCGCAGTCTGTACTGTTAGGGTACTTAGGAAATGTATGGTTGGTACTGGGGGTGGGTGGGTGTGAGAATCTCTCCCAAATGCATGTAAAAAGTCCTAGCTTTAGCAAAAAATCTGTTGGAATTTGTCAGCTTGAACCACAGTCCTGTCATTACCTGGCCCATATGGTAAGCTGTACGTAATCAAGTATACATTTTCATGTGGCCACCAAATGCAAAGTTATGCGCTTATTGTGTCCCACTGATTACACTGGAGTTTTGCTTTGCACTTGAGGCAAGAATTCAACTTTTTTATTTCATCAAAAAAATCCTCCCACAAAAGGCAGAATATGCTCTCTGGATGTACAGCATCTTTTCTTTAAGTTAGAAATTAATTTCTAACAATTGACAATTAAACCCCTTCGTTTCTTTGCATTTAATAGAAATGAAAAACAGTTCCCATTGGAAAAAGAAAAAAGTCAAACCAGCAGCATCTGTATCATTTCCTCTGTCTCAAATTGTTTCAACAATGCATAATTGGAGGCCTTTTAAAGATTCAGTAACTGTCAGTTAGTAGCAGTTGTGCATCTTCACTGACTCTGGAGAAATACAATAAGTCTGGAGACTGCAATAAAGCCAAGCTGTTCACAACTTAGCCCAGGCCAGTAGACTGGAGAACTCCAGGTGGAGGATTCCCACGTTGAACCTCTTTGACCCTCACACTGTCCCAGGCAAGTATCACCCTTTTCCTGGGACTAAAGGGAACACAGCATCACCTTTGACTGTAACAGCTCCAGGGTATGAAGAACAGGATACACATAGCCAGAGTTTTCACTGGTAGATTATTTGGTCTGCTTCCCTTGGTCTTTAAAGTCTTCATGGCTACATAATCACTACTCATTAGTGTTTAAAAAAAATAAAAATTAAAAAAATTCAAGTATGGGGACTGGTTTTGTCCTGGCTCCATTTTGTATGTTCTCAGAAAATAACAACTGTAGAGCAAAATAGATTTACAATTTAAAGGCCAGATATACCTGTACAGGGTGGTAGTCTTATGTGCTTGCCCCAAAATCCAAACCCACTGTAAGCCTCATTTATGACCAACTAGCTATCAGTATGTTTAGCAAATTAGTGAATATCCTCTAAAATGAATAAAAATTATTCAATACCAATACTAAATAACAAATCATTAGAAGTATCACAGGCTTGCTTTTTGTGCTTCTTTAGTGCTTTTGTTTTGATATTAAATAACTGCAGATCTTCTCTGACAAACGCTGCAGGAAGGCAGAGCTGAGGTGAAGATTATATATCAGCAATTTGGGAGAGGCAGATATAAATATATTAATATTGTAATAAACCAAAATCAAACAATACAAACACTGGAAAGACCTGCTAAAGATTTGGGCACTTGACATTTCATTGCAGCAACAAATTTGTAGGCAGCTGATCTTCAAGGTAGAATCCATAACCTTAAATTACATCTCTGTCTTTTCTGGATAGTGACTGAGGAAATTTAGTCTTCTCAAAAAGAGTGTCTTCAAAATAATTGTCATCTGTGCTGGGAGCTAATAAACCCTGGACTCAAGGAAGAGTGTTTTCTAACATCCTGCAGCTCTGCCTGTATAAGGTCCGAGGAGGTGGGTAGAGGTTTCCACCCATCAGGGACCCCCATTGCGGGATGGTACATCCAGCTGCCTTTCAGGATAAGTATAGCTTTGCTGAAGGGCTTGCACTCCCACCAGTTCTCACCCAGTTGATGTGTAAACACATTTCTCATCTCCTGGGAGATTATCCCAGTCATGATGATAAAAATTGCATGGTCAGGGCAAGCGCTATCCCTTTATCTGTGTGCCCCTCTGCCAAAAAGGATGCAAAATGCTTTAGGTCAGAGCTGAAATCTGTGTCTTCTGATGGGAGATTTCTGGGGTTTAATTTTATCTTTTAAGGGATGCTTTTGTATTTTACCTGTGATGATATATCTGGGGTAGGAGGAAAAAGAAATTTTTTTCCTGAATTTCCTTTTATTAATTAGTTAATACACATAATCTATTTCTCAAAGAAATCTCATTCAATAATTTTATTCTTTCTCAAGAAAACTAGTAGCAACTTGTTGCATTTGTTTGTTTGAGGACATTAGTAATCAAGGTATTCGTCTGCTGTGCTGAGGGGCTATTAACAAAGCAACCCCTTGTGCATATTTGCAGGCTACCTCTGATGCTGCTCTGATTGAGTATGGAGCCTCTTTGGAGGTGCTGACTATGCCTCTCTTGATGGTGGCTGACACAGAACAAGGTGCCCTGTTGGAATTTAATTTCTGCCCATGTATTGGTATATAAAACCAAAATGAAAAGTGGGCATCCTCAAAGGATGCTGGGAATTATAATTTTACAATACTCTGATCGTTAAAAGTTCAACTTAAATGACAGATTTGATGGTTCAGTTTAAATCCTAAGAAAGAACACAAAACCCTTTAAAAGATAGTGTATTCTGTGGTCATTAAAATCAGCTATATACAGGAGTATTAGAAACAACCTTTCAAGGGAAAACATTCAAAATTTTAACAGAATCATTGTTTTCTCCCTTCCAAATGCTTGAGATGCTGAAATCTTACCTTTTTAAGACAGTTTCCCATTTTCACTGAAGTCTGCTCTTAGCAGTGGTACAAAATAGAATATTCCTACTCTTTTGACATATTTTGATGTAAATTAATCCCTTTATGATTCGTCTTTCTCCCTTTAGGAATAGTGCCATGGTTTTTTTCTTTACTGTAGGTTAAGGGCTGAGGAGTTACTAAAAAATCAAAACACTACTCTGCAGACACTGATGTGGAGCAACATCTTCAGAATTTTACTGATGAAGAGGCACAAGGGAGGCAATTGAATTCTGTAGCATCTAACTGCAAAAGTTGCACTTTGACTAAGGCAGAATAGCTTCTTAACTGTGCAGGGGGAGCAGTCCAGTCTGGTATCTGGTACAGCAGAAGTTGTTTCCCACAGAAACTACAGGCAGGAGGCAATAATGCTTGAGAAAGACAGAAAAACTGATAAGAGGGTGTAGGTGGTAGGATATCAATGCTTTAAAGCACAACTTCATGCTGCAGAAGTCCTTTAGCATGAGAAACGAGCAGCTGGGCAAAGACCATAACTAGGTGATGGAACTGCAGCTGATAGCAATTATTAGCATAGGTGTCAGCTGCAAACCACAGCTGAGCCCAGAAGCATAAGGGCTTCGTGGAGAGTAGAGGGAGTAGAGAGAAGGTCATGTACCTGTGGGCAGCAGAGAGGGAGTGGGACAATCCAACTTTCCTTCTAGGTTTAGGTTAGTGTTCTGTGATATCTCTACAGAAGCAGTTGGGACAAGAAGGAAAGGCAAGAAAAGGAGTAAATATGTTGAATATAGCCTTCTGGAAAAAAGACAGAAGAGTGAGGTGGCTGGAAGCAGTCAGGAAGAGAACAAAGCAGAAAGAAAGGAAGCATCTGCAATAGCGAAGTTTTTCCCTAAAAGTTTAAAGGTATGGTGTGCTCACATATATGCTTCTGTGTGGCAGTGAAAATGCCACATTTTCTAGCTGTGGCAGTGAAAAATGTTGTGTGAGGTATGCAAAGGACTGTATTAAGAAGAGCCCCAACACTAACTTCAGGACACTGGAAGCAGTATTGGAAGAGCCAGGTAACTTTTTTATTTGTTTGGTTGTTTTCTTCGTGTTCATGGTAGTCTTGAAGAGACCAGCATGTATGCATGTTGGCAAATTACTGTTAGGTTGAGACCAAGTGTGCCTACATTTGAAAGTCAGTGACGGTAGAGCTGTAAAAGTCTATAACACTGGTGCTCCCTAGTCTGGATGCAGCTGTACTGGCAAAACTAACTCTCAAAAGAGAAATTAGCTATGCTGGCAAAAGCTCAATTTTGCCGGTAAAACCACATCTATGCTAGGGCCTTTTGCCAGCACAGCTGTGTTGGTTGCAAATCCCATGTCCTCGCACCCCTGACTTTCTGCTAGCAAAAGTTTAGTATAAGATTTGCTTCAGAAAGAAAATAATAGGGAGATTCACTTGTATTTATTCAAAACTACTTGTTTTAATATAGAAAGTAAGGCAAAATCTCCATAATGTTATCGTTTATTCAGTCTCTATTTAGAGATTTTCTCACTTGTGTTTCTTAAATGTTGATTTTTTATTTTGTGTTGAGCACTTTAATATCAAATCATCAAAAACGCAATCTGGTAACCTGAGCCACATTACTGCTTCAGAACAGCACTGCCTCATTCTCTGCTAAACCACAGTTCTTTGATAAAAAAACATGATAAAGAGCTACATTGTACAAAACACAGTACAGCCAGCTGCAAATATTCCAGGGCTATCCGGTAGTAAATAGCATAAAGTACGGAATGTGGGGAGGCTAATGTTCTCATTCATTCCTGGATATATATTTTTTTTTTAAAAGTAAAAATTGGATAAAGCAAGCCATGTAAAATCTGCCTACCATCAGCTGAAAGCATCAAGAAAACTGAGCGATTTTATCGCTTATCTGCCAAATGAGAACACAGTGCAAATATAGATGTACTTTCGGAGCTGTAAACTAGATTTAATAGTGAACTAAAGCTCTAGATTCTTTCTCTTCTGTGCTCTGAAAAATTGGGATTGGACCTTGCTTTTGTGGGTCAAATCATGCTGATTTTACTGCTTTGAGAAAGAAAACATAGAAGGGATCATACTCTTGGTGTCACTGAAAGGTGTTATATAAAAACAAATCTTCAGAAAATGTGTATGCATAAAGGAACTAGAATATGCAGGCTCTTTCTAAGAGGCCTGTGTAATGAATGAGGTTGATGTATGGAACCTGTCTGCCCAGCTGGTTTGTCAATGAATCTGGTGCAGATTCCCTTTCCAAATGGTAACAGAAAACCATTGAAGTAGCCTTGAAAGTGTACAGATATGCACGAGTGCAACCAGAACAGAATGTTGCTGAACTACACAGATACTAACAGCAAAATGAAAGGTAAAAGCAAGTAACTCCAGAAGCACAGGACCATACAAGTATATAATGCTTGATAGTGAAATTTGACATTTTCCCATGGCTTGGAAGGATCTCCTGTCTTTACCCCACGGTTATCATTGCATTTTTTTCAAAAGGAGAAAATTATTTTGGTCTCCCCAGTGTAAAGTATTCTGGGGACCAGTAAGTGCACAAGCCTAGCTTGCAGCTTTTCCTTCTATTGACAGCCTGTTTTCACTCAACATAGTATCTTTGAAACTGTTTCTACTTGCAAATGTGCTGATATGGGAGACTTTGAGGAAAAACAGATAAACAAATGTGATTGCATCAGCCTTGTTTTCTGAGCAAACCAGGCTTAAAACCCCATCTGCATATCTATATATATGAGGAAGAGTGCTTTGGGTGACCCCTTCTTAAAAAAGATTGCTCAGTAGGTAGAATATCCTTTCCCAAAATGCTATCTCAGTCTAATATGGCAGTTGTAGGAGAACTCTCTTTTGCCAGGCATATCCCGAAGTAGTGCCGGAGGCTTGCTGGCTTTGAGACATGTTAGGAGTTATTCATAACTCAGTGTGGGTACCTACTAGCACTGGAATGTGCAAAGTGATTTTTCGAAACCCACACAGAATCTTCAGAAGATGGTCATATTTGATGTAGGTTTTTTCATGCTACAGAGACTGTGCATAAGAAATTGTACCATGCATAAATAGTGCCAAGACTTGAAATTTCAGCCTTTTCCCAAGAAGACAGTTCCCACGTATTTATTTTTTTTCTCTCCTTCCTCCTCTTTCTTTTTTGGTCATGCTGTGTCCAGGAGATGAGTAGGAAGTACGATATTGTATTTTTGACCTGGTGAAAATTATACTTGTGTTGCTGTAGTTCTGAGTGAATATCTGTGATATTTAATTATGGCAGTAGCACCAAAGCATTAAAAAGAATTTCTGCACAGTCACAATTTGTCAGGAAGAAATTCAGATTTGTTTAAATGGTGTATGTTTTGTTTTCCTAGAGATGTTAACACAGGCTAGGCCTAAGTCTGTCTCTCCTGAAGCTCCATGAAAGGTATGAGTACTGTGGTTGCTGCAAGGAATTTTAATGATTACTTTTTTTTCATTAAAGATGAGCAACTTTGAGTAGATGCAAAACTAGAATTTGACCTCTTCACATTTTTTTTAATTATTATTATTTGTCATATCTTAAAGTTTCTTAGGCCAACAAAGGGAACAACCTTAAAGAAAAATATCAAGTAATGGGGTGAATGGGATGACTAAAATCTATGCGTCGTATTCAGAAACACTACAAGAGACTTGAAGTGATTCTAGGTAACAAGTTATGCAGCAGAATATGTAGATGTGACACACTGTACAGTATTGACTAACATCATGATACCTGTTTGAGATCAGAAAAGGAAAAAAATTTCCCATGTTGGTTGATGACAGGTCAGTACTGACTACTGAAAAAAGATGGTGGCTGTTAGGGTGAAGGCCTCTGTGCCATGGGCATGGTATAAAAATCTTGGCGGAGCAAAGATGAGAGAGTGTGCTGTCAAATACTCCTGCCACGGAGCCTTGGACTACTTGTTAGAGAAACCTGTATTTTTTAAAAATTAAAATCTGTGTGCTTTTTTCTTTCAAAAATCTTAAAGTAGTGAAACTTACTCTGAAAAGTTGAACTTCTGAGTCTCTTCTAAAACCCTAAGTTCCTTTTGGTTTAATTCTAACTTCCTGAAAATGGTTGTAACCTGATACTGTTTGTAAGTCTCAGGTCAACAGATCTCTAAATACATTTCTTTCCATGGTGATAAAGTAATCTTCATGAAAGCCTGAGTTTGTAGGGGACCTTCTAAGTCACAGAATACTTCCAGCCTCTGATAACATTAAATAAATTAAGAATTTGTCTGCTCTTCTCACTACAGAGATACATCCCATATGTTTGTTGTGCTTATTGTCAGTAGAAGGAGGGGTCAAACAGCTATTCCTTCCTGTACTGTTTTGTGTCAATGTACAGGAGATATGCCAAAGAAGTTTGGGGTCTTGCATTCCAGCAGTGAGGAACTTGCCTGCTCTGTGACAGAGAAAGGGTTACTTCTTGGTTTTTCTGCTATTTGTGGAAGGTCCATTGAACCAGCCTCTATGTTAGGAAGTAAATAAATAGTATTTTGGCACTCTTTTCAGATTACACAGAAAATGTGAATTTTGCAGGAGATCATTGGGACAAATAACTTCCTTTCTGCAAGTAGTTCAGTGTGTGGCTGTAGACTTGATGGAGCAATTTGAGTTGGCATTGATTAAAGGTCAAACAGATGGCTATCCCCTTACTTGCCTTGGGGCAGATGCACTTTTTCATGTTGTCTTTTTTAATTTGAATTACCAAGTATACACTAATAAGTGATGTAAGGAAAGATTCAGCTGCCTGCGCCTCTTTTTTTTTTTTCTTACCTGAGAAAGTATGGTCCCAACATACAGAAATTCCCCAATGTCAGATCAGGTTAAATGACAGCTTTTATTGCTTCACAGACTCGTCACTTTGGAGCTAACCTGTGGTTTCTGGCTGCTGAGTACTGAATAACTGAATGGAGGGTAGGGAAGTGGGAAGCTCAGGGCAAGATCATCATTCCCCATGGTGCAGTGATCCCTGTGAGCTACTAATTCTCTGAGGTTGAAAAGAAAAGAAGTAGGGACATAGCTGTCTGCACTTGCTGACCAGTTTTGCATTAAAATGCCTTCTCTGATGCATGAGGGAGTTTGGAGTGTGGGCATTTGGGCTGTCTCTGATCTTTTTTGATGCTTTTTTCCCTTTAGCCAGGGTAGGTCTCTAGCCTGGCCTCTGACCAGGCCTTTGCTTATTTCTTTGCAATGGCAGCCTAACCCTGCTAGGCTGCAATAGAAGCTGGGGTGTGCAGAGTTGATAAGACCTCTATCTGCAGTCTCCCAGCCCTTTGGCAGAGTGTGAGTGCAAACAGAGCTTTCTTGCTCTAATGGCTGTGAAAAACACAAGTGGAACACACTCTGCAGATTGATTCTGACTGCTGAGTGAATGCTTTCAAAAAACATTTTCCTTGTTGCCAATTTTCTTTTTTTTTTTCCCCCAATGCCATGGCTTCTAACCCTTCCAGTTTGAAAGGTAAAGACATTATTTCAAAACTTTTAGGGTTCTGAAATCAATAAATGGGGAAGATTCTCTGCTTTGTTTTTGAGCAGCACAAAAGGACAAAACCCACCCCTTCTGCATGCAGACACAGAGAAAGCATAGATGGGTTTTATTTTTTGTATGCTGTAGTACAGAGTGTATCTCTTGGAGAAAAGAGAGAATATGAGAAGAAGAATTGTTGAGTGGTAAACCAGTCATAATCTGCATTTGGCCAATGATCTTTGGGGGCTTCAAACCAGATGACCTGAGCCTGAAGGCTGTTCTGACTTCAGTGGGAGCGGAGTTTGGGGATCAATGGTAAGGTGTGGGTTTCTGCTTCTCATCTTCTCTTTCTTGGGCTATCCGACATGGAAAAGTCCTAGTTTTTAACACACACACACTGAAAAACTCCTGCTGAGCAGGGTGATTTGGGACCCCTCTACGTGGGCTGTAAGACCTCTGGTTAAAGAACACGGAGTGCATTTCTGGCTCCCTGTCTGGGAAATCTGTGGTGAATCAAAGCAGCAGTGACATACTCAGTCTCCCTCCTGGCAGAGAAGGTCATGGCCTGCAGGAGCAAAGGGCTTGCATTTTGTTTTCCCAACACATAGGACACCCCAGTGCTGTGAATATCCAGAGCCCTAGTGTAGAGGGGAACAGACTGCAATCCAGAGGGGTGCTTTTTGCTGTGTGTGATAAAAGGCGATTATCAGGCTAGAAGCCCTTCAGGACATGGTAGGCATGAGAAGGTCCTGGAAGGAGGACTCAGTTATGTGGGAATCGCTCTAAAGAAGGCAATAGAAAAGTGCAGAAAATGGGGTGGAGATAGTGTGTGGCAAGGAGGAAGGTGGACAATACAGAGTATACAGAGTTAGGAGAACAGTAGTACATGGGAATCGAGGAAGGTAAGCAGAGGGAAGGACAAAAAAAAAAAGAAAAAGCAACTTGGCTGTAATGGGCTGTGTAATGCAACGTACTAATTCAATCTCAAAATGCAAAATAAATGTTTTATTAATCAGATGGAGCTGCCAGATGAACTCCTTCCCCCCAGGTCACCAGGATAATCTCTTTATTCTACTGCAACTCATCCACTAGCTCAGCTGGCATGAGCTATAGCCCTTTACAAAATAGGCATGTATTGCAAGTAAAGCTGACCTGTAAAATAAGAGCCTTCTCAAATGGGGTACAAGAAAATTATTTGGCTCCACAGACAAGATTAGTCTCCTTTCATTAAAGTTTTGTATTAGACTTTCCAGAAGAGATAGAGGGAGGCCTTGCAGCAGTTGCATAATTTTAAATATTAAGGGTGTAAATTTGATAAAGCCTCAAACCATGCACGAGGCTTAATTTTTCCATGTTTTCAAGATGGATTGTACACTGGTTTATGAAGTTCAGCTTTGTTTCTGATGTTTTCAAATTGACTTGACTTTATAGTACGTCTTTGACTTCCTACCATTAGTTTCCTGGATTATAAACAGGGAACACAATAGAGATATGGTTATGTCCTGTTACATATGCTTCTTTGAAACTTTGACCCTTTATGAATATCCCTGTTTCCTTGCAATGATTTTTCAGTGTTTACTTTTACTTGAGAGAGAAGAATGTATAATCAGTCTTTGCTAATTTTATTAAGGGTAGTTCTCAAAATGAAGGATGTTATGGGACTGACACTTATGGCAGTAATTTGTTCATAAACCTGAGCACTGGTCCAGCATTGCAACTCAGTTGTAAGAACTGCTTGTATGACGCATGCTGGGGCAAATGGTGTGTTTAGTCCACTGTGTTTTCTTTGACAATTGCCAGAAGCAGAGATATTTCAGAGAAAACAATCTTGCTTCTGTGACTCCACTGCAGTAGGAAGTGTCCTGCAGAACCACTCTGAAAACTGACTTTGCTATAAACAGAACTAAGAACCAAAAAATATTGTTTTGCCTTAGCGAGCATAAGTGTTCTTATTGACACAAAAATGAAGTCTCTGTTTTCACTTGTGTCATGTTGAGCTGTTTGATAATTCACTTACTAGTAACAATTGTGTGTGTTCTATGTACACACATTCAACAGAATGCCTAAGTAAATTACTTGCATAATTGTGCAAAGTGGAAATGAATAATTTGCTGTCAAGTAGATCCTTGGAAACAGTAATTTACCCAAGAAACTCTTAAGGACAGCATGGGGGACAGGAAGGAAAGGAGACAAAAGGGAGAAAAATCGAACAACAGAGGAAGCAGACCATATAGAAGTAGTGAAGATGCAAGAACACTGAACACTTGGGAACAAATGGTATGAGTTGGCCACGAGCAGATTCAGGTTGAAAATCAGGAGCAAACCTAACTATCAGAGCAGTGAGAGACTAGAATTGCCTTCCATGAGCCCTATGGACCAAAATTACCATTTCCAAGATGCAGGCTTAACTGCTTCTGAAAGACCTTATATGAAGTGTGCAGCTGTGAGGCCAGGAGCTAATAGTCCAGGTGGCACTCTCATGTTCTCTCGTTCTGCAAGAGGCTTATCCTGGGCTGTGTATGGTTATCCTGCGTATAGCTTGGAAGTGAACATAAAATGACCATAACATGGTACTTATTTTCCCATGTTAAACTGTAATCTTGAGTATGGACAGTAGACAGTGAAGGGTGAGACTGAATGTTGCACAAAAAGTTGACATATCCTTTTATTTTCAAAAATGTACTATTAATAATAAATGTCACAGTAATCATTATGAGGCTATATCTCATCTTGTATTCAGAAAGTGAAAATCTTTATGAAGTTTCTGGTTTTTTGTCATTAGCAGTTACTGTTTTATATGCAGTCAGATAATAACACTGGACAGTAAATGATGGTAGTCAAGCAGGTTTAATTTGTTTTTTAAAATACTTTTCATGTGAGACCCAGTCCTCACCTCTACTGAGAACAGGCAGAGAGATGTGGGTAGAATCTGTGTTAAGGTTATTACAGTTGAACCTATAAAGTTGGTGACATTCCATTTTTAGTCTTTGTGTAGATCCACGCATGAAAATTATACTGATTTTTTTTTTTTAAATAACAGAAGAGAGTTTGCACACAAGCCAATCAATACCTAAATCCATCTGTTCAGACCAGTATGTTATGGACTGTAAATCAGGAAACTCATGAAAAATGAAAAGTAGTGTTATCATATTAGAGAATTTTGCTCTCTTTGGCAATACATGTGTAATGTCGGTTCCCATAATAGACTAGACTTTTCCCTGTACTTTCAGAAGCCTGCAGGCTAAATGGAAGTGAATGCCGTGGGCATTATGGTCTTGATTATATGGTGTATCCATTTTCATATCCTGGATGTCTACCTATAGCCTCTGGGCATCTGTAACAGAGGAGCAGGTCTACTAACTCATGCATTTGTTACTTGTATCCACAGCTGCACTTTATAACTGTTTGGAGCACTTCTGCTAAAACTGCTGTAAGAACTATTTTGAGTGAGTCACCCTGAATGGCTAATTCTGTTCTGGCTATTAGGTTTCACAGGTACAGCTCCTCATTAGATCCCAGCTATTCTTCCCTGAGACCGCCATGCTTTTCAAGTTCTATTTTCATTCCTTTTTTCACTCCTGTTCCTCTAATAATCAGTGTCCCCATGGGCACCTAAAAGCTTACACGAGCTTGAGTCACTTGGAACAATGTTTCATTATTAGGTTTCTGTGATGAGAATGTGGGGTGTCATGCAGAAAACAATAAAATATGTTTTTATAGAAGACTAAATTGCATGGTAAAGGACAAAGAGGGGGTATAGGGTATTTGTATGTTGTTTTGTCAGTCTTCTGCAAAATGGTATCTTGCTTTTCATTCTAAACTCAACATTTCTATTGTTGGGAGGAAAAAAAGTAAAACTAAATTTTTTTTTTGCATTAAATGCACTAGTTTCAGTTTCTGGAGTTCAGACTTCTTGCTTAGTGTTTCAATTTACACACATAAATATACATTTATCAAAGTGCAGGAAGAGACATTTTTCCTCTACTTTCTGGGGAAAAGAAACTTGGTAGTGCTAATAGGAGCTACCAGAGAAGTCACAGAAACTCAAAGTAAGCAAACTGAGTAGTCTTTGTAATTTTTGTGAGGTGGTCTGCTTTCCCATCTTGAAACTCCTCTTTACTTACAGTCTGCTCCTGCATCTTGTCCCTGAAATAATTCTGCTGCTTCTCAACAAATGTTTTCCTCCAAAGCATTGTGGAGCCCATCTATTGGTAGTCTCCTCAATACATATAGCAAAATAGTCTCGAGCCATGACTGGTTGAAATTTTCATTGAGGATCCTGTTCCCAGAGGTGTGTGCCTTGAGCCTATAGGTACAAAATTATATTTGAACAACAACTTCTGGGGGTGGTGTGGGTGGTAGTGCTGTGATTTTTCTTTTTTCTTTTTTTTTTTTTTTTCCAAGTTGTGGGATATTTTTAAAGAGAGATTCAGCCTGAGTAGTAATAACTTTAAATAAATGTGTTTCTGTGTGGTGACTTCAGGCTATTTGACCTGCTTGGCTTGCTTTATCTAGTTTGGTGTGCTTTTCTCCTGCATGGAGGCAGGATATGGTATCTACATTTGCACAAATTGAAGGTCCAGTCCTTTTGGCTGGCTGTGCCGAAGAGTAACTTTCTCTACCTGTGCTTTTGCAGTGGTGGTGGCGGTGCTGCTTGGCATGTGCATCCCCAGGCAATTTGATTCCTTCTTAAAAGACTTTCTGTCAGTCTGAAATTTGTGCTCCTGACAGTCCTGGTTAGTGTCATGCAACTCACCTAGCCAGTTCAAGTGGGGAACCAGACTACTGCAAAGGATGAGGCACAAGACGTGCTTTCTGTGGCTTTCGAGAAAATGGTCCTGTCTGCGTGACTCTCCTAACTACCTGATTTTCCTACGAGACTATGAAGGCTTGGGAGACTCACGAAAAATCACAAGTGAGAAGGCTGAGAATAGGCTGACTGGGTGAGGATGAGAGATGTAAAGTTGTTGTGGTCAAAGCCCTACAAGTATCCCATGCCAATATCTGAAATTTTGTGTGTGTACGAGTAGGAGCAGTTATGTTGGACATGATATATACACAGAAAAGGCAGTCTTTACATTAAAGCATTCATGGTTTCAAAAGGCAGAAAAAAAATATTCTGCTATTCCCATTTTACAGAAAGGAGCAAGAGGTGGAATGTTTAGGAAGCGTATGATAAAGTAGGAAACAGAGCTTGAAGCTTTTGTGTCCCAGTCAGCGTTCTAAAGAAGGACCAGTTTTTGAGGCACGTGTCCTGAATACTCTGTTATTAATAGTGATTTACATAACAGCTTGTAGCCCCATTTCAGTATTACAGAATAGGACTCTCTTCTTTTGTGAAAATGACCTGGATTTATATCGGCAGTAGTAAAATAGTGTTGCAGTGAAGGGCTGTGAAGAGGGGGGAGGGAATAGGAAACTAAAAATAAGAAATATGTACAGTACATAATTCTAACAATGTTATCTGAAAGACAGTAAAAATAGACTCAATTAGATATTGTCAGAGCTTTTTTCTCCATGCAGCTGCCTAGCCAAATATGACAATTTTTCAACAATATAAAAGTTCTAACACAATGCATGATACATTGTACTGAATTCATTAACACTTTGCTACCTTGAACATCATTGTAAAGCAGGAAAATAATGTAAGGGAAGCTTGTCATTTTTTTTTGTTGTTCCTTTTGTTTCTGTGACATGTTTGGAATTGCACGCCTGCGAGAGTTTTGTGATCTAAATTTAATGATCCTAAAAGGGTTTTAGTAAGATATTGTTCTTTTCTCCTGCAGACATCCCTAGGCTGAGTGCTACATGAAAAGTGTGACTCAATTATACAAAAAATGTAATTTATCTTTAAAAATAAAAAGCCTTTTCATGCAGTATTTCCACAGGGATGTAGTCTTAGTTTAGAGCTTTCCTAGCTGTGCAACAGTATAATTCCTTTAGAGTGGGAATTTGCATACAGTGTACAGAATATCTATGTGCACACATGTACCCCTCTTTTCATGAATAAAGACACTATATCATGATAGTCAATATATTTGGCTTTGATCTGGCATTGGGATCTGCAGATCTCTGCTCTTATTCAGTGTTGTCAATTTACAGAATTAATAGAGTGGACAGTTGGTCACACTGCAGATTTTAAAACTTAAAAATTCAGATCTTCAGCTGTACTAAACTGCATTAGGCTGAAATGTTGGATCCAGTTCTAATACTTGTTGTGCAAACCAGCTCTTTTAGCTACCATTTTTTTTACGGAGTACTACATTCGACTACTATGTTGCAAAATTATTGGGGCTTATATTGGAGTTAAAAGTAGGAATAACATGTTGATCGTATAAAGTAAAAAAACCCCACTGTTCTGGGCATGCTGTTGAGCTCAAGAATATTTTTTTTGTGGTCATAATGTGCTCTGTTGTGTACCTACGACTTGACCATCTCACTTGAACTACAGAGAAAGCATCTAGGAATGAAGAATTTTTTTGAAATGAAGTAAGGCTGAAGATTGAGAACTTATTGGTTATTGGGCTGTATCATAAACTTATAAATATCTTTATATTTTCTCTTTTGTCTTTATCTGGAGATATTGCATTCCAAGTTGGACAAAACTTAATCAGGCTTCTTTTGCTATGCCCTTTTACCCCTAGACCTGGGAATCAGGAGTGATATCTATTCCGTGTGCTTAAAGCATGAGCAAAGAGGATTGCTGGAATTGGTTAATGAGGATATGGTAGGTGATAGCAGTTAATTTCTGGGAGGCTGGACTAGAGTCCTCTTCACTCCTAAGAAGGAATTCATAGCTGTTTAGATCTAATTTGCCTGTTGCTGCCTTCTGTGACACCTGTCAGAAGTGGTCATTCACTGCTCTTTGGCTTTATTGCTTCCTGGGACTCTGCAACTCTGGCCTGGGAGTAACAGAAATGTCACTTTGACATGGAGTTTGCACTGCTATATATACATGTACGTGCATGTACTGGATTATCTCTGTTTCTCCCTTCTAAAGCGGACTTTGGAAAACTGCTTCCTCTTTCATATACTGGTCACACTTTATAGCAAAGGAGTAAAGGAAGCTTATGAGGGTGAAAACTACACAGAGGAATGAGTTTTCCTAGGAATCTGGTCTTAATACTTACACTGAAGAACTGATAAAATTGAGTCTGACAGTAGCCTATTTCAGCTCTTTAAAGATGTTCTCTTTATAAAATGGCAAAGTTTCTTGAAAACTGTGTATCAGAATTGGAAGGGAGACATCGGAACTGAAGAACTTTGAATTTGTAAATTGCTGCAATGTCATTTTCAGCATTTATATAAAGGTTTCATCTTTAGTTGTGGAATCTTATCCCAAATTAAACTGGGTTCTACATGGAAAGATACTGTACCCGTCCAACACAGAAGAGATGAAGTCAACTGAAGAGAGAGCAGCATACACTACAGACTACATGATATGATTAGCATGAAAGAGCACAACAATGTTTATTAAGGAACTATTAAACAGTGCAAGCAACAAAAATTATGCTGGAGATTGGGGAACAGCTGTGCCAAGGCAATGCTCTCATGTTGCACCTTCTTACTTTCAACATGAGAAATGCATCAGTCTGGCAAAAATAGTGGAATAGATGAAGGGGGCGGAGGGGGAAAACCACAAACTTGGACTGGACATCTACCTGAAAGCCTGGCAACAGACTGGCCAAACTAGAGATATTTCAGTTATCCCCAATATCATGGGAACAAAACATGACACAAGGAACAGTGGCTGTTCTAATATCATGTGACGTAGAAAACCAAAAATTATGGAAAATACCTATTTTTTGAGTATTGTAGAAAAAGCATGCCACACTAAACTCTCATGCCTATAAGCATAAGAAAATTAACTCCATCCCAGCCAAACCCAGGACAGCATGTGCCTAACTTTAGAAAAAGTTAGTTTACACTATGCCATGGTGGAAAGACATGGAAACTCAGGGTAAAATTTTTTTCTTTATATGTGGAGGGACCCTTTAAACTCATTTTCTGAATAAGCTTACCGAGTTCATTCTTCTTATCATCCCATACTGTGTAATGATTACTTCAGTTCCAGCTGAGCTAAGAGTACACATTTCTCTTCAACTGGAACTTTTTTAACAAAGTCTGTAATTACAATGAAATTTAAACTACATACAATTGTATGCGTATGCTAGTAAAACATTTCTATTGCACCTATCTATCTATAAAGTGTAGAATAGCCTTAAAAAACTATCCAACCGAAAAATCCCGAAGAACTTCATGGATGTTTTGAAATGTATTAATTTAAAACTTTCTGCCCATATGGAGTTTGTCCAGTTGTATTTATGGTCTGACAGGGACCAGTACAGACTGTTGTGTTTCTGCACCACACCCTGTAAGCTTGGTTCATTGCACTTTGCTGGCCTGAATGTCTCTGCTCTAGCGTTGCTGTGTGACCATGGCATACAGCTAAAAACTTACTACGTCTGCTGAACGTCTTGGTGGGGATGGCGGTTGGTCTTTGGTAATGTTTTTGGTAATTCTTTGCTAATACTGAAGTAGTCCACGAGTAGGCTCTGTGACAGTGCGCTTCCGAGAGTAAAACAGCAACATAATTGAAAGTATATGCTAGTAAATTATGTAAACTATGTGTAGCCACTTCTAATTTGGGAATAGGTAGTTTACTAATGCTTTGTTTAGGAATACAAGGCCTGATGTCTTAGAGTTCAACAGAAGTAATTACACCTTGCCAATCAGCTTTAACAGTTGATTTATTTACTTTATGAATTTTACTTTGGGATCCAACAGGAGCAAGAGGGAATGGGACTACATTGCACTAGAGTCCGCTACTCTTTGCTAAGGCACTCTTTGCTGCTTTTCATAGCATTGCTATGGACTTTTAAACAGTTGAAGGATTTCTGTTCTGGAGAGGTTTGAGTCAGAGTGGTGAATCAGTCCCTCATCTTAGTTACAAGTGTCCGTTTATTAGAGCTCTTCAGGATCCTTTCAGATGAAAGATGCTAATAGATGTAAGATAATGGGTACATGCAAGATTGTCATCGTTAATAAATATTGAAGAAAAAAAAAGCTGTCTGTGAACGATGTAAAATAACACCAATGAGTATTTAATCTGCTTTAATTGAATTTTCAGCTTAAAGAGGGGAACTTTTCTTCTTGTTTGAAAAATTGAAATAGAAAAATGAATATTGAAATGTATTGGCTTGGGATTTTCAACGCAGTTTAAATAACTAATTAAGAAAAAGTTGCAGGGAAGAAAAACATTAAAATATGCAATAATTTATTTTTAATAAGTGTAAAACAGATTATTTTAATTACCACATTTTAAAAAATATGGGGTAAATAAAATGCCTTAAATTGTCATTCATAGAGATTTGGAATTGAAGTGTAGAGATTAAAGCCTTTTATCAGTAGATGTAGACAAAAGACTTAATGAATAACAAACACAGAAATTAGCTGAAATGACTACATATTTTTTTTCTTGGTTTCCCATGCTCACTGGCTTTTTTCACTTCTTTGGTGTTGCTTTTTAGAATAAACTGTTAGCCAGGTGAGGTTTCATTCTATCTTCTATATCAGTATTTCCTTTTTATAAAGCCTTAAACCCGCTTTTAAATACACCTCCTTGCCTTTAGAATAACAGCTACCTGGTTGACCTTTTCTGCTGCACAAGGGCTTAAAGGCAGATGGTAGTCCATATAATTTTTTTATGCTTAATTTCCAGTCACCTGGGTTTCTATTGAAATCTTTGTCAGCAATGTTGCCAAAATCACCTGATGCCAATTAAGCTTTGGCAAAGGCTGTACACCCTGGCTGGAGTTAATATTTTATATTACTACATAAATTTCGGATCCAAGTGCTCCCTGTTTATCCTGCAGCTTTTCTGGAGGGGTTTTGAGGAGCTATCCTGCTGTCTGTCAGTGTATGAGCTCAGTTCTCTGACCCAGGGTGTCTCTCGGAGAGCTGTATATGGTGGTGAAGATTTCTCTTTTGATGCAACAAATGCAACACAGAAATAGAGCACAACTGAGCAATATTTGCTGCATTAAGTTAAGTGGGGGTAAAGTTTCCTTTTCTGTGTGAGCACGTGCTTTTTGTTGACTTGCTCAAATACATCTAAATGACATGCACTCTGTGTTATTCACTTCATGTTTCTCCAAAAGCAGAGTCTGACCCTGAAGTGCTGTATTTGTCCTGGTTGTTATAAGGTTGTATGTTCATTGTGCATAAATGAGTAATTGTCCTTTAGAGGCCTGTGCTTTAGCTCACTCTGTTAGGGCTGCTGAGCCAAGAAGCACAGAAAAAGCTGTACTTTGGCATCATCCCAAAAAGTTAGAGGTTGTGAGCCAAAAACCCCAGGAAAGCCTTTTGGCTTTCCCGTCAGCCCGGTGTGCTGGAGTTCAGAGCTGCTGATCTCACCTGGAGCAGGGCAGCAGTCAGGGGGCTGGACTGGGCTGGGGTTTCCAGGGCGAGGAGTATACAAGCACTCCAAGTCTTCCAGCAGTGGGAAGCTGTCCTGCTACCGAGCAGGAAAACAACTCATCTCTTGCCTCTAGTTTTCATGAGAAATATTTGTTCTCTGCTTCACTTGTTCTCTTATGCATCTGATTTTCCTGCTTCTTTGAGGGGGGGATAAGTATGTTGAGACACCTCTATCTAAGCCAGGATAATTCTGTTGCATCTCCATCTCATTTTAGCACTCCAGATCTTCTTCTAAGTGAGGAAAAATAATCTGGGAGGTCACTGGCAGCTTTGCTGTTTCGTAAGGAAACATTAAAGATGGGAGGATTTGGCCTGATGGTAGCTGAAAGCACTCATACTCTGCCAGGATCTAATTCCTTGTGAACCCCAACCTGGAACGAATGCAACATACGTGCTACTGTTCCCCTATAATTTAGCATCCCTTTTTCCTGTGTGCTGTGTGTGTTTTTTTTTTTTTGCCCTCCCTCATTCATTTCTGTTAAACCTGGCTGAATGGTTTACCCTTTATAACTAGTATCCCTGTAAGGGAGAGGCTTTCACTGTTTTTACAGGCCTCTTAAGATTCCAGCTAAAAGGTACTGGAGATTTGCCTTCGCTTGCGTTAGTAATGTTGCTGGTTTTGGATCCAAGGGCCTCCAGTTCAAATCCCCCCAGTAGAGTTAGATTCCTCACAAAGTAAAAAGGCACTCTTCGGATGAAAGAAACTGATTGAATGCTGCTGTGTAGACCACTAATGTGCTACAAGGGTACTCCGTTCTTTAGCAGGGATTGCGGTGTGCTGCTAGGGGACTTCTCAGGCACTGTTACTTAGAAATTACATGGTGCTACACCAGCTCTGGGACTTGGAGATTTGCATTCACTCTGCAGCTTCATTAACAATTTTAACTGGGACACATTTAGACTACTCAAGCTGCTTCTATAGGGTTGATTATTTTGTCTTGTCCTTAGAAAACACTTATCCTTGTGAAAATAACATACAAATTGTACTATTATATTTAGTGCTGCAAGCTTTGCTGTTAGTTCTCTTTTCCTTTTGAAGCCATGGAATTTCTGACAAATAATGCCTTCAGAGTTAAAATCCACCATTATAAGAACATATTCTGTGCTTTTTCCATTCTCTCAGTGAATTCTATGAACCTTTGTCATTAGCATGGTTATTGCCTAGAGAATAAAGAAAAGGGAAGAAGGATGTTTCAGTCAGTAAGACACAAGATGATTCAGATTTGTCATCTGATTCAGGGGAAATTATTAAACCCCTGTGTACCTCCATCCTATCTATAAAGTGCACATAGTAGTATCTGCTCACCTCTGGAGCACTGTGTGTGCCTTCATTTGTTGAAAGATTTTGAATCTCTCCTATGGAATCTTTTACAGAAATGGAAGTGCTACTTTCATGACTGCAGGTGTTTTGTGGTTTTCTGGTTGTGAAATCTGCTGCAGAATCACTGTCCTCATATGGAGCTGTGGTCTAGAATCTGTGATTTACTTGTCAGTGTTGAACTGCAGAAAAAATAAGTGTAAATATTTCCTTTCCTAGGACTCAAGTGTCCAGAACAATCTCCCTGTTTTGCCTCCATTAGACCAGTGCTGTTGAGTCTGAAACCTAAGGATTGCAGGTGTTGTCATAACTAAAACAATTTACAATTTACAATTATTGCAGGAATATCTGCAACATATGCATACTTTGGTCCTCATTCGATCTTTCTGTCTTTAGGAATAGGAATATCCAATGTTACAAGCTGTAGATACTTCAGTTGTTCTCCGCAGAAGTACGTGGAAATAATGAAAGTATACAGGCAAGGCATAACAGCTTTAAATGGAAGTAGGTAACATGGGAGCAAGTAAACTTCATGTATTCTTCCATTCACTTCATTTTACATTGGAAAGAACCAGCTTATCTGAAATTAAATAAAGCTGCCACAGCATTTTTAGTGCATGATGGCGTTTGAGACTTAATTTCTCCTGTGAAAGCACTGTTCATTTCTGTAGAATTCTGCAGGTGCTATATGTTTGTACCTCTTCAGATCCAGAAGGTCTTAAAATTTGAGATGTTCAGTACATTCAATTCCATGCAGAGCCTATAGAAAGCAATCTGTCAATTAAAGAATACACCTCACAAATTCATCCTTTTTCAAGTTTCTTATGTGTATACTTAAAAAAAAAAAAAGACAAGCCTAAATACTGCTTACTGTCTCTTATTGTGTTCTGAGAGTAGCAGGGAATGATTATCACACCTGATAAAGCTCAGCCTTCATAAGGAAGGCAACGAAAAGCAAACTATGCACCGGAGCGTAGACAGCTTAGAGTAGAACAGTGACAAAAACGTGTTGCAATACCAAGTTGCTTTTTAGCGTCTTCTCTGAGAAAAAGAAACTGAGTCATTTCCAAGGATTTTTGAATGAACATTTAGGACCCCTAATATTGCCTGTATACTCTGCTGTAATTCTGTATGCTGGAAATCTAATTTGGAGTTGCACAAAGGCTCTGATTGAATAAGATAGTCTGAGGATCACGCTGTGACTTTGCCTCTTCATTGGGAATGGCCAGCTTGCCCGATCCTACAGGCTGCAACTTTTGTTATGCTGTTTGAGGAATGGAGGAGCCACTGGAATTTCTTACTCTCCTACATTTGATTGAGGCATGTATGTGTGTGCATGTATTTTTTTTTAATGTGTATCATGGATCAAGTAAGGCTTGAATAACATTTGCAGTGGCTAAGAATCACTAAAGACTTTTTTCTTCTCTGCTTTGAATCCACCTATTTCTCTTTGGAATTGATTAACTTTTACCATTTACTCTGAAGTTATGTACTGTATGTGAGATTTCCTGTCACAAAACCTTAACAATAATTGTCATCTGGTTTTGAGCTTTGATGTCATAAGAAATGTGATCATTTTAATGGTGTTTAAAACAAACAAATACAGCGTTCACTAACCAAGTAATTTGCTTTGCTATAGATTTTGGACAGTGCTAAACTTTTTGCAAGAATCACACTAGTTGAACCAATTTAAAACATGATTAAGAGCAGCCGGCTAGTTTCTGAAGAAATACCCGTTTATTATTTTTGAGAAAAGACTCACTGCTTGTTTTCTTTAATATATTTAAGTGTTGATAATTTTTCTACATGCATGTGGAAGAACTGCCATCTGCATTTCTGATGGTTGCCATTGGGTGGTGCCAGGAAATCAGTATATACAATATGAGACAATAGTTTGGTTTTGTATATATCAAAAATCAAACGAGCTTTAAAATCTGATCTCAAATAATTTACAGTGCAAATAAATGAAGCAGTCAGTGCAAATAGTTAATTTGATGGGGTTTTTTGGTACTTAACATAAAGGAAGGGTCTATCTGATATATGCTTCTTTATGTGTGCATGTACATGTGTGCATATGCACACACGTGTACATATGTGTGTGTAAAGTTTGACCTGAAATGTGTTTTTTGCCCTAAGGATAACGATGCCTTGTTTTTGATCACGTTGTGCTAATGTGGCTTAATTAATTGCTCTCTTAATGTCTCTGCTAATGTTCAGACTTTTGTTGCTTGCGTGTGTATTTATTGCAAGCCTGCTAAGTGTTAAAGCTGACTGGAGACAAATGATAGATTTCCAACTTTAGAGAAACAATATCTATTTAATGCATTTTTAAGGGAGACTAATTTACTGCCTTAGCTCACAATTGAGTGCCCAATGAGAGCAATGAAATATTTTAAAGTCATGTTTTAAGTATCTCATGTCTACCTGATTCAATCTATATTATGGTAATTTTACATTCGTACCAGTTGGTTCTTTGAGCTAACTCAGTTTCTAAAGTATTTGGTTTATAATAACCGAGGGGGGGGGGGGAATTATAACTGTGGTTAATGAGAGGGAGATAGAAATGTTTACTGAATATCACATTTGAATAGGCTACTATCTGTGTATGATAAAATTACAATAGTTGGGAATAAAAAAAAAAATTATTGGTAACTGATTACGTGGATTGGGACAGTCTAAAATGTTCAAATCACGTTTCTGTTTGTATTCACTTTAATAAAGGGGTTGAAGGTTTATGTTTTAAAACTATATC
>NW_009634726.1:9395-13573 GCF_000690535.1 Cariama cristata | reverse complement strand
GTGGGGGAATTAACATTCACAACTCATTTGCTCTTGAGCACCTTTTGTTAATATATGAAATTAAATGCAGCATGTGGCCTGGAAACTGAATAAGCTAAAATGAAAAATTATTTAACTTAGATGGGTTTGCAGAGCTTGGGAGTTACATGGGGCAAAACAGTAATTCTGCTGTGAAATTTTAGATGATGCTGTTTTCTCTGCCAGATAGTGGTAACTTAAAAAAATCCAAAACAAACCCAATAACAAAAAAAGAAACCCTCCCAAAACCCCACCCCACAATCCTTCTTTCTAATTTAAAAATAAAATTAACCTAAACATAGCCTAATAAATGGGTTGAATAACTCCAAATTCACAAGAATAACTTTGGAGGGTTGCTGTAAATAACCAACAACAGCCTAATGACATGAATCCTTTGTGATTCAAACTTCTTACCATACTAATTTTCCCCTCAGTGAATGGGAGCAGGACCCACTTGTATCTAAGATGATGCCCTGAATGACATTTTGAGGCTAAAAGCCTCTAAAATATTTGTAATAATTTAGATAGTGATTACCCTGTCTAGACCTTCTACTCTTTGCTAGTCTTTCATTTAAATGTTGGACCTTTTTTTCAGACCATAAATCAGTGGCAAATGTGCACATTTGGACTCTCCGAAGTTTTACTTTGAGAATGTTTTCTTAAAGCATTCCGAAACACTGAAATCCTGGAATAGCAAGGGGGGGAGGGGGTGTGGTGTTGGGAGAAATCATGTCAAAGGTAAAAGCAAAAATTATTTATGGAGCATTTTGTCTCTAATCCTAAAACTGAGAGTACTAATAGCAGCAGTGAGGAGCTTAGCTGATTCTTGTGGCTAATGCTTTTCATGAAGTCAAATTTGATTGACATTTCATCATAAATTTTTATTCCTTGTAACAAATATTTCTTTTCCTCTATTTGTAAGTGCCTTTTAAAGATGCTTCTTTTAAAACAATGTAAGAGTCATTTGCAGCTTTTATGGCATCTAAATGTATGCTGTTATGCTGGCTTGGTTCTACTGACGTTTTAACATTGTTAATAATCACTGGCCATTTGTGTGTGCTGTGTAAAGGCATAATGTGCTTTTATATAAAACACTGTTATGAGAACTCATTATCTTGTGAGGCAGCAGTTATAATGAAAATTAAACAATTGCAAACTTGCTTTGCCAAGTGTTTTTTTAAATAAATTTAACCAGACTGATTCACAGCTCCTACCTGATTCTGCAGGGCTGTATATCAAAGCTGTTGGAGAGTTGCATGCATAAATTTCTTCATGCAGTTGTGAGAGCTATGCTCGGTACGCTTTTCAGTGCTCTGCTAAAACTGATCAGGAAATGCTTGCTACACTGGCAAGATCCTGGCAGGGCATGAAATAAGTGCAAGTATTTGAAACTGATCTATGGTATCAGTAGTTAAATGGAGTTTACAAATGACCTTTCACTTACAGGTGGCCACGGAAGTACTGGATCTGCAGTCTATAAGTTACTCCTGCTGTTTTACTACAAACACTGGCTATTTACAATTGCATGATTAAAAATTACTGAAGTAGTTGTACTTCTCAAGCTAAGCAAAAGTTAAGGATGTAAATATGGGCTATTCAGTTATTTTGTTTATAGATTCCAAGGTTTTACCAAACACTTCACATAACAGACATAATTTCTTACAGCTTTTCCAGTATCTCTATGTAAAATTATTTGAACAATAACTACTTTAATAATTGAGTGAGTGATGAGAAATCTGGATAGGCTTCTCTGTGGTGTCTACATTTTAGCAGAGTTGCTCTAGCTGAGGATATGACCATTTGAAATTCACTTTTAAAATGACTGTTGCTGACCACCTTCTCAAAGCTGAGCTAACCAGTGTGGTTTGTGTAATTTCTGACATGCTTCCCTTCTCTTTGGATACCAGATTTGTCCTTGTAGAAGCATATTCAACTGCTCCTCTGTCTTTTATTTTAATGCAGCACTTAGACACAGACTGTTCCAGTACTGCAGTAGTTAGGGAAACCAAATTTCCGTGTTTTTTTTGCACATGTTTAATTTTGAAAGCTACCAAGGCATGAAACAATAATTCAGAGAGGCTCTGTTTCAAATTACCTTTCTTCATTTAAAAAATAAAATAAAATAACCAGGAGGTCTAGCACATTATGTCACTAAGTCACACAGTAAGAGGGACCATCAAAGAATGGTGGGAATTATCACAGCAGCTTGCTCCTTGTTAGAAGCATTTACCTCATGACCCTTTCATTTGCCTACTGCCACTTTAGTTTAAGAGTGACAACACTGTATAGCACTCTGCACTTTCCACCCCTCCCTTTCCCTTAGCACCAGATGCCTTTATAAAGCAGGCTGGTGAAGGAGTGAGCAAAACCTTGTGGGATAAGTCTGACACTGGAAGTTAATGATTATCAGTTGAAACAAAACACTTGTTTACATGTTGTAGTCATTAGAGGTTCCAGTCAGTCATACCTCGGCTGGGATTCCTGCCAAATGTTTTGAGGGTTCTTTCACAAGCTGTGCAGTTTTGTAAATACAAAAGCACTCTTATTAAGCCTTTTTAGTATTAGACTGTGCAATTAAGATTACGCGTAATTAGATTCCTTTATTTGGAGTAGAATGGTCCAAGATACACATACAACTTTCTTAGCCACAGGATACCATCAGATCTCTATTTGGGTGTTCCATTACAGATCAATGGCTCAGAGAAACTCTTTTGTATTGTGCACATTTTTTTCTTTATTAAAAATTGCACTCAAAACTTGAGGCGGTATGGATTTTTTCCTCACCTTACTGTCAACACCTCCGTCGCAGCCATAAAACTTTCTTTTTTGATTAGCATGTCTCAATTTGCTGGAAACAGTTTGCCTACATCTCTTTTAGTATTGCCGGCTTTTCATTTCAGCCTTATTACAACTAGGATTAAGGAGGTGATTTGACTATGAAGGAATTTAGGAAAATTTCCAGTAAGCTAAGGATGATTTTAAGTTAACTGCAGGATGACAGAGTTGTAGAAATGAATGTTTCTTTTAACACCTGTGAATTAGTCCATACCTGAATAAATAAATGATTCCTTTGGTATTTGAAGTTAGTATAAAGCAGCTCAAACCCACCATTTTCTTGTAAACACTTTAATCATGCAAAGATGCACCTAATACAAATAATCATGTGAACTAGTGAACCTGTTTCACATACATTTCTGCTTTGACAGAATTCTCTGCATTGAGCATGATGGTAAATTATTTAAGGTTTGGGAGGCCATTTTTTGTAACTGTGAATTGAAAGACAACTGAATCGTCCATACATATTTTATCTCTGTTTTTTTCTTTGCCAAAGAAGATATCCGTTTTAGTTGCTCCAATGCAGGACTGCTCGCTTTGACATTTCCCGGTTGTCTGTAGTGCTAGGCAATAATTAAATATCAGGTGCATAAGCTGCTCTTTAATTTGACATGTGTGCTCCAGGCAATAAACACATGCAGTGCAACGTGGGAGTGTAATTGCTAAGGAATAAAATCTTGTACCAAGTGAGATCATTGTATCAGGTACTGTGTGACAGCTCATTTGATCATTATGCCCAGGCTAAAGAGGTTGCCTAATTAGTTTCCATTAAAACTCACCCTTTAATCAGGAATTATTCTTGCATAAAGAATGTCACTTGGTCCAGATGAATGAACAATGGTTCCCCCTTGAGATTCAACTATCTGTTACACTTGGGATGCCATATGTCTTTTCAAACAATTCAGCTACAACAGTACTCTATGAATTTGGATCTCAGCACTATACAGTATTCGCATTTTCTTGATACCAGGTAGCGTCCTATAGAAAAATTACCATTGTATTCTGTATATACTTCATCAAGCCGGAGAAGCTATGTTCAAGCAGCAGGAAGCATGTTGTAAACACACAAGTGACTAATGGGCCTCTCAACTAATATGTCTTAGCTGTTGTATATATTTCGTAAGTGACATACATAGCATATATGCCATTACCTGGAGCTAGACTTTGGTGTCTCACCTAGGAATGTCAAGGTTCATCTAAATTTAATATTTTGAAGAGAACTAACTTTCTAGCTTTTTTTCTTGTGACAACAGCTTTGTCATGTGAAACTGATCACAGAAGTGGCTATGATCTTTTTTTTCCCCTTCCTCCTGCCCCCCCCCCCC
>NW_009634726.1:0-9364 GCF_000690535.1 Cariama cristata | reverse complement strand
GCCAATCTTGTAAATTAAGTGCCTTCCCTCTGCTCCCACAAGACACATGAGGTTCAACAGATTGTTGGGTTCATAAGCATCACAGATGTGGAGCTCAGTTGTTGGGTATTTTTCAATCTGAGCCACAGCTATACTTCTGCAAGTTCCCAGTTGTCCAGCTAGGCTGGATCATCGGCCACCTAGCAGCTGCAGTGGCTCACCTGAGCTGACCAGAAACTGCTCTCCAGGAGAGGCTTCTCCTTCTGGCAGTCCAGGCTGCTGTAGGCCAGGTGGAGAGGAAGAGGCTTTTGAGTCAAAGCCCCACGCTTGTGGTCAGTGGCCTCAGTCAACTCTTTTAATATAGCTGCTTCTACGGTTGTGAACTGGTTTTGTAATGGTTACAGAATGCCATGGGCTGGACTGGCAGCTTGAAATCTAGCATGTAGGCAGAGCTACTAGGTCCTCTTGCTTTCCCCAGAGACATCCTGATAATAAACAGTGAGCTAAATTTCCCTTCTGTTGTGGAGGGATGATCCTACAACATGTCAATGTCTGCACTGACTGTATCTGCCTGTGCAATGTCCATCCTTCTGTTACTATTGTTTTATGGGGTACTCGGAAAAACAGGTCTTAAAAATAATTCCCCGATCTTTTTGCAACACAGGCTGTTGCAGACCCTTGTTGCATTTGGAGGAATTAAAAAATGTTTTGCAGGTTTTGCGTATCCAGAGGCAATGCCTTTTACAGAAACAACTGCAATCTAAGGTTGTGTGAAAGATTGCCACAAACTAAGCCGTGTGGCATGGAACAAGTATCACGCAGGATGCCTGTTCCAAGTTTGTTCTTGGGAAGTCTGAATGCTCTAATCTTCATACTTAAACCTAAGCCATACGAGCTTTTACAGTGCAAGAGTACTCAAGGCAATGGAAGGACAGCATGCAAAGTGAAATTCAAATCCTTAATATTTCTTGTTGCTATTGCTCTAAGTGCCCCCATTTTCCATACCCAACAGGCTATATGTCATACCCATAGTGAATGAAGCAGACAGGAAAAGTGGTTAAAGCACATGATTAACATCTAGAATCTGAGGAGAAGAGAAACGGTTTGATGATCTAATGTGACTCCCTGAATAGCAGAGGCTTTTAATTTACTGATTCTCATACCTTGAGCTATGTGTTTAGCAAAATAAGCATTCTGGATTGTCTGAGAGCTGTCCACCTTTACCTAACACTTTCTTTGTGGCTGTGGTCAATCTCCGATACATCAGAGGAAGATGGAGAAAAAGGAATAAAGGTTTCTGTGAGCATACAAACTGAATTTTGATTTCCTATGTCTTCCTGTAGTTAGTCCGTACTATTTTGGCATTCTCACAGGTATTTTACACCCCCTTCTAATATGTCCAGCAAACATATCCTTAGTTTTCTTCCATGTTCTCAGTGCCACTCCTAGTTTCTTTCCATGTCCCCTACTTGTATTTGCCCAGGCTTCTGGAGAGATATGTTGTGGCTGATTCAGAGTTCCTGTCATCGATTGGTGTCAGTTGCTGTCTCTTGACTGTTAGTCAAAGACAAATTGTTGCATCTCAGTGACTTCAAACCCAGCAAATACTAGAGAGGCTCCATGGTGCTGATTGCAAATATTTTACTGAAGCTCCTAGGTGGTATCCAGATTGCTCTGGTGGTATGCAATAATAAAGATCAGTTATTGCTAGAATGATGTGAATTATCTGGCTATAATATCTTTATTTTTAAGGAGGTTACTGATAGGTCAAAAGCAAGGAGATATGTCTAGTAGTCATGAATGAAGTGCCTTCTCCTATTCTGCAGGCCTCACTTTTAGAAGCCTGTGCATTGAAGAACACACACAGTCTTTGTAGATGTTCGATCTTGGAACAATCATTTGGCAATAAAGACTAACATAACTCTTAAAAAAAGTTGGAAATTTAATAGCATTAATGGGGGAAATATGAATGCTGAATTAATAGTGGGTAAATTTAATAGCATTACTAGTATTTGGTACAAAGGGCAACATGCCCAAGAGGGGAGTTTCATTTTGTCTTGAGTCAGGCTAACCTCTTTAACCAGTCAGTTTTTGTGCTAAGCATCGTGTTTTATATTCTTGAGTTTTTTGATGTAATCACTGTGTTTTCCCTACCCAACTAAGCTTTTCAATTATAACAATGAATTCTACAGGTTATGTATAATTTGTGGTTTAAAAAAGCGAGAGGAACTTCTTTATCACTTTAAAAAGAGTGTTTTTGTAATCTTGCTGAAAAATTCCCTTATTCTTACATAGTGCTAGGGACATGGGAACATCTGAGTTCTTTCATACCATGCACTCGATGCAGTAGCTTTAGCATGTTCCCTTCCTCTTCCCCGTGTTTCCTCTGCAATAAAAAATTCCAAGTGTTTCAAGCTGTCCTTCTGTGGATGTATTTCTGTGACTGCAATCATGACTCTTGCCTGGTTTTGAGTTCTGTCAGCTGCCCACTTGTTTCTCTATATCCTTTTCAAGGTAGGATAAACAGAACATACAAAATTACTCCATAGCAGGGTATGCTGTTGATTTACAATATGGAGGCTATTATTTAATTTTTGAACTTTCTGAAGATAACAAGATAGTTCTATTTTAAATGTAATGCCATAAATCAATCTGAGTTCGTTCTAGACTTGACCCAGCTTTACCAAAAGGTTTGTGAACTTAGCAAACTTGGCTCAAATATTGATGAAAAGCTGCCCTGAGATGCATCACATCTTGATTAAAAACTTGCTGTAACCCTACTATAATTATTAAGCATGTCTAATTATCTTCAGTAGCAAGCTTAAACCAAAAATGACCTCAGAAAAATACTTCTGCTATAAATAAATAATTTTGGGTGAACATTCAGGGCTACTTTTACTTCAACCCTGTTTGCCAAGATCTGAATTTTATATCTTTTCCACAAAACACATTTTTCCGTTACAAATACATATGTTTATCTTTGTATTATAAAGTGGGAACTATTTTTATTACTCTTGTTATTAATCCAAGTAATCTTTTGTGTTTCTATAAGAAATTCACTAGAGTAGAATCAAAACATTGTTCAGTATAGAATTAACCTTTCCCATATGCAAAAAGCGAACTAAACTGCATTCAATGTAAATAGAATAAGAACCATCAGCATTACTCTATGTAATATCCTGATACTTTACAGTCCTTTTGGACCTGAATGTCTCAACCATACTTCAGAAGCCTTCATAAACTTGTGTAAATGTTTTCTTTTGCAATGATTTTTCGAAGTTTCCAGTAACAATCATTTATTGGCCTCTTGTGAGTTGTACTGCATAGATTGAATATTATCAAGGAAAATAAACTTTTTCTTGTATTTCTCTGAAGTGCTTTCTAAAAGAATCCTATTCAAAATGTACACTTTGGATCTTATTCTGCTCCTAGCTATGGTATCTGATAAAATGCCATTGACTTTATTACAGTCCACTTTGGCATATTTCCATGTACTCCAGGCTGCTAGTATAACTGAGGTGGGAAAACTTGACCTGGGGTATGTTTTGCTTCAGAAAGAACTGCATTATTTATCCTCAGTGAGGAAAGTACGGTAATTCACACATTATACACACTAAGAACTAGTGCTAGAGTCCTGTTGTAAAGGTTCTCCCTTGCAGAGCTCTGCAATAACATACTTCCTGGAATAGTCAGCTGCAAGCACTTGCACATGGGGAACGTGCTCAGCATCAGCTCATGGCTTCTCAGGAGTATGAAACAAAAATTGAATTTAGACGTTGTGCAGGTCAGGGGCCAGGGTGAGTTCTGCTATGAGAAAGAGAGGGACTGGGGAAGAGAGCAAGGGCACTGCAATGTTGGACTCGCTGCTCCTGCTAGGATGGGAAGGATGAGGGCAGCAAATGCACTTGCTGCAGTGAGGAGGACCACATGTCCTAACCCGCCCCAGCATCACTTCTGGGACAGTGAGTGCTGCTGTCACCGGCTCAACTTACTGGGGCTCTTGTAGCACTGAAATAGGTTCAGGGGACAACAGCCATCTTTGACATGCAAGCTGACTGCTGGCCTAGGAAGTGGCCAAAATTCTTTATACCTAGATCTGGCTGTAATTGCCCTCCAATCCCTAAGAAGTTTTGACTTGGGGGTGGAGGAAGGAAAGAAATGTGGGTCTGATAGGTTTCTCTGTACTTTCCAAGTGTAGCCTGGAAGGCCTAGGTCTAATCTACATGAGAATAAGGAACTGAAGATGTTTTGCAAAAAAAAATGTGAAATGGCATGTCACTTGCTAAAGACTAGCCCTCTGTGTGGCTGCTCTGTCATGAAACAAAAGCCATTTTGCTTTGGAATAACTACTGTGAGAAAGATAGTTTATTTCAACTGGAATATATTCTGGAAATTTATCTGTATATTGAGTTAATGTTTTCCAGCCTTTTTCTGCAAACAAGAAGCTAGCAATTTTGTCTTTTTATTACTTTTGAAATTAATGCTGCTTTCAAAACATGTCATTCTGGAAGAAATAGCAAATATACTGAAATTCAAGATAACAGTGTTAGAATTGGGACCAATCAATGCTTGGTTTTTTTTTTTTGAAATACACAAAACTTACAGCTGGAAGGATCTACACATCCTTAAACATCAGATTAGCACAACTAGAAGTATAATGAAAAATCTCATTTTAACAAGATTGTGATGTATTAATCTTTGAATTTGTTCTAAAAATATAGAAAATTTGTATGTGCTATGCCTTCATTTTTCAAAGGTTCTCTAACTTCTTAAAAGGCCAGCTTTCATGGGAGCTTGCATCTTAAGTTCAAAAAACAGTATGCATTTACAGCTGACTTCATTTTGAAAGCTTTTACTGTTCATTCTTTCACATAGAACATTGAGCACGTAATATTCACAGCCCTCATGATGATAGGTTTGTTGGGACAGGGAAGGCATCTTTTTTTCTTGTTCCATTTGAGTTAATACATCTGGTTTAGCCACCTGAGAAATAAAGCTGGCTTCTACAACCTCTTGTTTAAAAGATGTCTATATCCCATCCTCTGTGGTCTACCAAGAGTGGTTATGAAAGGGTCTCTTTTGAGCTTTGAAGAAAAAGGACTTCTATTCATGTCTTAAACTTAGTTTAAAACCAAGTATCATTACTTTTATTTTTTGTGTTTGGTAAAGCTACCAACTGCTAAAACATGACAGATGTACATGTTAAGTTTGATTGAGAAGTGAAGCAGAAGCACACGGATTCACAAAGGGGAGGTGGAAGATCTCTAATGCTTTTCCTTATAGGACAAAAAAAGGCACTAGTGTGGGTCTTAGAAACTGGAGTATAAGCTTTCAATGGCAAATGACTGAAAACATATTTTTCAGTTGGCCCAAAACACTGCAATAACTAATATCTGTAGGGAATAAAGGAAGGATCAATATGTGCAAGTTCTTCGGTTATTTAAGTGTTTGCTGAAGTGCTATGGTTCTCAAGTAACAAGACACTGCTGGTTTTTTACCTGAAAAATAACAAGTAAGAATGTATATATATTTATACATGCTTAAATAAAAGCACGAATGTATGCACATCACAATTTTAATGTTTACTTACATTGGCAAATTTGAAGAACTTGTTCGACATGCATGCGATTTGCAATTATAGCTACAGACTGCTTGGCCAGAAAGTTGAACAAAGAGTAGTATCTAGGCTGACTGCAGTCACAGTACAAGAAGCAGTTGTGTGGGTAGCAAAATGGCCCTACTGCCACTCCATCACTGGTGCACGGCCCCAGAAAGCTCAGCCTGGCTGATGTTGCTGGAGAAGGTAAGAACATGAGGTACTCTGGTTATTGCTGGCAGGTGGCAGCTGCACCTGCTACTGGCAGCAGATGTGGCATGAGGAAAGGCTTTCCCCTGGGATCTCCCAGTCTTCTGGCTCTGCTTCCCCTCCTCCTCCTTGGCAGGAGTAGCTTGGTCCCTTCTCCTCAGGATGGAAAATCTGTTTCTGCCTACCTACTTGAAACAGTTCTGAATTATATACGCACTATAATGTTTTTAACAGTTTAATGTGTTTTATTGAGATACGAACTGATTGGGTGAGCTCTAAGGTGGGTGGGAAACTGGCTGCACCAACAGGCTGAAGGGATTACCAGCTCAGAGTCCAGTTGCGGGCTGGTCACTAGTGGCATTCCTCAAGAGTCAATACTAGGGCCAATGCGCTTTAATGTTTTCATTACCGAGTTAGGCATGGGATGGAGCATACCCTCAGTGAGTCTGCAGATGACACTATGCTGGGGAGCAAGTGCAGCAATCCAGAGCAACCTTGGCATGCTGGAGAAATGGGACAACAGGAATATCACGAAGTTCAACAGAGCCAAATGCAAAGTCCTTCACCTGGGATGGCAGACTGGCAAGGATGCACTTCTGTGGAAAAGCACTTGGGGACTTGACTGATAACAAGTCAAACCTGAATCATTTTTGTGTACTTGTGTCAAGAAAGGTCAGCAACCTACTGCTGTATCAGCAAGAGAGCGGGCAGCAGGCTGAGGGAGGTGACTATTCCCCCTCTCTTTGGTGAAAGTGAGTTGGCTTCTTAAGTGCTGTCTCTAGTTTGGGGCTTGCTGGTAGACATTAGTAAAAAGAGGCATGTCTAGCAGAGTTCTACCAAGGGCATTGTAGAGGCTGAAGCACATGATGTACAAGAAGCACCTTGAGAGTGTGTTCAGTCTGAGGAACAGAAGATGAATCATACTGAAGTCTTCAACTGTTTAACAAGTTATAAAGGTGGAGTCAGACTCTTCCTTAGACGTGCTCAGCAAAAGAAAAAGTGGGAATGGACATAGGTTACAACATATGAAATCCTGTTTTGATATTAGGGAAACTTCCACACTGAAGGAGCTCAAACATTGGTACAGGAGCCTAGAGAGGCTGTGGAATCTCCATCTGTGGAGATAATCAAAACGCAACTGAACAAGGCCCTGAGAAACCTGATGTAACTTTTGAAATTGTCTCTAACCTAGTCTCTGGCCTTGCATTTAGTGGAGTGTTTGGACCAAACGACCTCCAGAGGTCTCTTTCAACTTAAGTTATTAAATGCTTCTACTGTAAATCCATTTTCATATTGTGGTATGACCAGCTGCTAATAGTCTCTACAAATGGAGAATGTTACAGTAAATTTTAAAATGCAGATCCTGTCTGCAAATCAATGCATTATTTTATTGTCTTGCATTAATATGTATAAAAGGCCCCTGCTGGGTTAATTTTTGCTATAGGTTGCTTGTTTTGAGCAGTTTGAACTATTTTGTCAGCTATCCTGTGGCAGGAAAATCCTTTTCTTGTACCATTTTTTTCTGTGGTGTAACTTACTAGATGCTATGATCACCACAGTATCCTCATCCTAGGTGCCTGTCAGTAAATCCTAGATCTTACTTGGACTCTGTTGCCTGGTTTCTCTGATCTTGAGTAGTCTTGTCTGATGACCACTCACTAATCCTCTTCTGAAAAAGCATGCTGGATAATTTCTTTTCCTTCCTTTCCTGTTTTGAAAGTGTTCATTTCATTTCAATTTTTGTCATATGAAACTTCTAAAAATCCTCTCTTCTCATCTATCTGCTTCCCTTGTAGCTGCCTACTTTGCACATTGCTTCAGAGTTTTGCCCTTGTAGGCAAAACTGAGTGAACGGATGTACTGAGCCTTAGCTTCCAATTGCTCCTGCCTCAACAGCTGCCTACTTCTGTTTACTAATTGACCCTTTTCTCTCACCTAATGGATATGCAAAAGTGAATGCTATGAAGACCTTTGTGATATGGCATAACATCAACATAATAACATTGATCAATTCATTAATGGGCGGGCAAGGTGGGAGGGAGCATCCCGAACTGTTGAATCTCCATGCAGTCTGCAGTATTTTTTTGGCAGAACTTTAGAAGCAAGTTTTTTTAGCTACCTCAATTAAAGCATTCAGAATTGAAATACTTTCTCTTGATCACTATAAATGCAGATATATATAAATAATAATTATAAGCTTTATATAAAAAAGTATCTGTAAATATAATAAATATAATCATATATATGTAAACTTTCCTCGCTTAGGCTTTTGGCTGGTGTCACCTGAGATGGTCCAGTATCTGTTATAAACTCATTATAATGGGACATCCACCCAAGTGTCTGGGGAAAAAAACAGACCATGTGGTTCAGTTCAAGAGGGCATCACTTTGTTAAGAAAACTGCAAATTGAAGGGAAATATTTGTTGTTGCAAATGCCTTTGAGTACAGCAGTGGTCTGAGAACAGAGACCACTTCAGGATAAGTGTGGTGAGATAGGAAGTGGACATCATATGAGATGCTTTTATTCAGAGTTGGTCTGGAGAGCTCAGAAGATGCATGAAAAGACATGAAGACTTCATTGGTACTATTGCAATGATAGAGTTTTTCTGCAACTTTAAGGATTTGTTATAAGTATTACAATGATAACTATACCTGTAACTTTTTTCTACTTATCTATATGCCGACTTTCCCTAAAGCCAACCTATGAGAATGGACGTCCTTTTTGTGGTTGTGATGGATACTATTAGGATGCTCTTGTTTGGTGATCATTGTACCATCTTCCTTTGGGAAGAGTGGTTCATGCCAAACTAATATCTGGTAAATAAATTAATACCAGAGAAAGCTTTCTGCCACCTTTAGGGCTTTCTCCAGCAGTTCAAATATGTCAAAAACCTGTTATCATTGTTTATAGCCCTAGAACATTAATTAATGTCTCCTGTCAGTGAGTTGTGACTACCTTTTCTAAAACTAACAAAGGACTGTGACATCTTACATTTTCATCAGAATTGCTTCTATTGTTTGAACTGTAAGTAGCAAGGTTCAATTTTTTTTTCTACTGCAACTACTTTCCTAATGATGTCTTCATAAATCACAGAATGGTCAGGGTTGGAAGGGACCTCTGGAAATCATCTAGTCCAACTCCCTTGCCAAAGCAGGGTCACCTACAGTGAGTTGCAAAGGATGGTTTCCAGGCAGGTTTTGAATATCTCCAGAGAAGGAGACCACAACTTCTCTGGGCAGCCTGTTCCAGCACTCTGTGACTCTCAAAGTACAGAAGTTCTTCCTCACACTCAGATGGAATTCCCTGTACTTCCTTTTGGGCCTGTTGCCCCTTAACCTGTTGCTGGGCACCACTGAACAGAGTTTGGCCCTGTCCTCTTGACACCCACCCTTAAGATATTTACAAACATTGGTGAGATCCCCTCTCAGTCTTCTCTTCTCCAGGCTGAACACACCCAGTTCCCTCAGCCTTTCCTCATAAGACAGATGCTCCAGTCCCCTCATCTTCGTTGTCCTCTGCCAGACTTTCTCAAGTAGTTCCTTGTCTGTCTTGAACTGGGGAGCCCTGAACTGGACACA
>NW_009634725.1:20063-22065 GCF_000690535.1 Cariama cristata | reverse complement strand
AAAATGGGAGAGGCAGACCAAAAATACACGAAGAAGTCATTTTGGTCATAACAAATGTAGCTTTCTAGAGGCCTGATGAAATAATTTCTAATGCCTCGCCTACATAATAATACAAGGAAAGCAATCCAGGTACCTTTTGGATGAATGAAAAAGTTAGGAATAGTGGAAAGGCAGGATAGCGGCAGAGCAAAATTTCAAACCAACCAACGTTTCCACTTTGAAAACAAATATTACCCGTGCACAATGCTCCAGCTCTGTATGAAGTTTGAGAAGAAGCTTAAAGCAGCAGCATAGCTCAAATTCCTTCACACCTAAAACTATTTGTCCATAAGCCTGAGCTCAGAGGTAGGCTTTTGATAATGTTCCGGGTAAGCTTCAAGATGTAATGCTTACTGCATACCTCCCCACAGATCAGCCTGAAGAGGCACACCATACCCAGCCCAATACCCGAATATCCTGTACTCGTCAAATATTCCATTTGCTTTTGTGGTACTTTTACGCGGTCAGTGCTGGATAGTCAAGTTTGCCAGGAAGACCTTCCTAGACAGGCATTCTCTCTTGCTGCAAGGCTATCTGGAAAGAATGAAGCACGAGCTGTTCTTACGGCAGGGCAGCTGAGCAGCACGAAATTACAAGAGATCTAATGCCAGCAGTAGACATTTGCCAAGTGCAGGTCAATCGGTATGCAATGCTTGAGCCTGCTCCCTGGACTGTGCTCTTAATATGTATGTATCAAAAAATGTGCAGCGACTCCTTCAAAAAGGAATATCCATTAGAAGAGAACTACAGGGATGTGGAAGAAATGAAAATTAACTTGTGTAATTCCCACACAGCTAACCTGGCAGTAAAGGAAGAAATGAAATGGGTCATCATAGGTGCCAGAAGTATGTATAAAGTTCATTTACAGATTATAATTTAATGAAAGCTGGATAAAACTCCTCATTCCACAGAGACATGTAACTCCAATTTTTCTTCTGAATTCTAATTTATAGATTCAATATAACATCATTCTGTAAAATGTGAAGGAAACACTAGTACTATACAGCCCAAAGTCCTAATTCACATAATGTCACAAACCAACTAACCTACAAGAAGTGAACTCCCAACATCTGATCTTTAGAAGTATAAGCACTTGTAAAGGCCAAGTGCCATTGTCTGGAAAGTAGAAATAAGACTCATAAAATCTTTTCATGTAGTATAATTTGCAGCCATTGTCTGGAAAGTAGAAATAAGACTCAAAATCTTTTCATGTAGTATAATTTGCAAAAGCACCTTTACAGAACAATATTCTCCCCCTCTGCAGGAACACTCATTCCAACTACTGGGAATCTAGAATATGACTTAGAAAAACGTTGTTCAATCTGGACTTCACCTGAACAGTTTAAGCTTCAACTCGGTTCAAGGACTGGTTCTTCCTTGTAAGGTAAATTCACCAAAGGACAAACCAAACACATACTATGCACTGTATGCTACACAATAATGCTTAAATCAGAAGAAATCACACTAGTCAAAGTTCTGAGGACTTTCCTTGAGAGAAGACCTCCTTGTTTGTGAGCTGAGAAAGGTAGGTGAAAGACACCAGCAGAAAACAAGAGGCGGTAACCGATTCTCCCTACAGGATTCTGGCACCACCCCAGTAACGGAGCACTGGCAGGAAGAAAGGGAAACGGAAGGAAAAAAAAGAATGCTGTTTGGTTTTCTTTTGACATCGAAGGCACAAATCAATCTAGATGTTCAGGATAATCAGTTGTAATAACAGATCATGACAGCTGTTTTGGTTTGGTTTTTTGTTTGGTTTGGTTTGGGGTTTTTTTTTTCTCTCTCTTTTTTTTTTTTTTTAAGAGCACAACTGAATAGCATCATGAAATAAAGATTGACTGGAAGTCCCTGCTAGTCTGCTTTTCTCCTGTCACAAGTTTTCCCTAAATCCCTGCAGGATAAGACAGAACACAACATACAGTAGAGGAAACAGATGTCAGGATAGCAGCTGCTTTATAATGGC
>NW_009634725.1:0-20052 GCF_000690535.1 Cariama cristata | reverse complement strand
TGATAAGAGCCAGTATGAAGTTTTGGAGACGCTCAAGTACTGGATACTTCCCAGCCAGTGTAAGCGGGAACGCAGCCTCCTTTTGGTAGGAAGAATGAAGGAAACAGTTGTAAGGCAAGAGCGAGGCAGTTTAAGGTAACCACTATGTGACAAAAACGTAACAAACATTTCTATCAGTCAAGCAGTCAAAAAGGAAAAAAAAAACGACTTCAGGCCTATTATCTTTTACTGTTCCTGCTGCTAACTCGAACATAAAACATTTTAATTATACATTAACTGTACCTACTGACATACTTCAAGAAATTTCTTAGTTACAAAAAGCAGCAACTTGCTTTCACAGACAGCTGAATGTGAAAGCACGTCAACTACCTTATTAATTTCAGAGAACACCAAGTTCCATTTTGGGTCTATTAGTGTGCCTTAAAAATCTGAGAGTACGCACAAAACTAGTCTGTAAAACCATTTTATCTTTATGAATAAAAAAGACCCTCATTTCTACATTGCTCCAGGTAGGCCATGACATCCTTACCTGTCATCACTGCTCTGTTCATCATGCAAGAGACGCTCCTTGTTTAAGCCTATTTTTTCAAGTTCATGGGCAAGTTTTTCCAGATCATTGTTCATTTGTTGAGTCTTCAATTTCTCACTCACCAAGTCCTTACACACAAAAAATTAATCAGTATGATCACACAAATAAAACAACGTAGTCTTAATTCTAGAAGTGCCGAGGCAAAAGTTTTTTATCACTACATGACTTGCGTAACTCAATGTTAGCTCTCCTCTCCTTCCAATCGTTAGCTTTCAGCTATATTGGACATTGCATTGTAACTATAATATGATTTCACTGCAGTCGTTTACTGCCTTTCTGTAGAATTTCCCTTTCAAATTTGGTCTGGAACATTACGGTGAAGGGGAAATGTTTCAGCCAGAACAAATGCTATCAGGAAGAATCTGAACAACGTTCACTCAACAAAGGCTCCATGACAGCCTGTAAGCAACCCTACAGAATTCAAGTGTAATATATTATTCCATTTGATTATTACGATTATAAAAATTTTGATTATCTAACACTTTCCCTACTGTAACCATTAAAGATGCTAACAGTATACAGATTAAAGCATGAAAAACAGAAGATACAAACTTATTTTCAAAAATACAGATATAATTTCTCTACATTACAAACAGATTACAATGGGAATGGTAACTAATTTTTGTTTACCTCTCGTAAAGTGACAAGAGTTTTCTTATCAATGGTAGCTCTTTTCACAAGTTCTTTATTTTCTTTTTCTAGTTCTTTCAGCCGTACACATGACTCTTTATATACAACTATTTCTTTAAATAGAGTTTTATTTTCCTTTTCCAGATTACTGATTTTTACATTGTTTTCTTCTAAAGTACTATCTTTAATTTCTGCTTGTTGTCGAAGCCTTTTGTTTTCTTTTTCCAGCTGTTTCTTGTCTTTTTCCAGTTGGGAAGTCTCTTGTTCTAACAACTTATTCTCCTTTTCCAATTGCTCTAGGCGCTTACTAGAGATTTTTAACTCTTCTAAGTTCTTTTGCAGAGTCTGATTTTCAGACTCTAAATCTTGTAATTCACTTTCTAATTGCTGAATCTTCTTATTGCTGTTTTCAAGGGCTTTCTGTAGCCTTTGGTTTTCTGTGTCTAGGCCTTGGTAGCTGACTTCCAAGCGTTCAGTTTTCTTAAATGAGGCTTTCATGAGTTCAAGGCTTTTTTTAAGTTGTTCCTTTTCACTCTCCAGTTCCTTATTTTCTAATTGTAACTGCGCCACTTTAATGCTTGTACACTTCAAGGATTCAATTGTTCTTCTTAATTCTAAATTTTCTTCATCAAGTTGTGAATTCTCCTTTTCTAAGGATTCTAACTGAAAAGTGAGATTTTTTAGGCTATCCAAAGTTTTTTTCAGTTTTCTGTTTTCCATTTCCAGGTCTGAGTTTTCTTGTTCTAAGGCCTCAATCTTCTCACAAGTAATTTTTAAGTTAGTAATTTTTTTCTGTAATAATTCATTTTCCTTCTCCAGATGATGCAGCTCATTCTCAAGTTCTTCTGCTCTCTCCCCTTTTTCTTTATAGTGTTCCAGTTCTTTCCTGATTTGCTTTTTTTCAAATTCAATCTTATTTAACTTACTGCTGGTCTCTTTAATAGACTCATGAAGGATTTTATTCTCTTTTTCAATTTCTTTCATTCTCGCTTCAGCACTGATTTGTGAGCGTTGTCGTAGAGATGCTACAGTTTGATTCAAATGTTCATTTTCTTGTTCTAATAGCTTAATCTAATTTGGGTAGAAAAATTGTAAACTCTGGTGAACAATATGCCAACAAGTAACTACTTCCATATATAAACTGAAAGCTACTAACCAATATTACATCATATTTTCCTTTTAAGTTTTAAAAAAAAAATTCTTTTACTCTACTGTTATTTATTTGAAGCATTATGAACATCGTGTATGTACACAGGTGGAAGTCTGACAACAAAATAAGTCAAAGTGAATCTTCAAATATCTTCTTCTTGGATATTAATAGATAAAAATAGAACTAGCAAAGCACAAACCAAGTTAAAGCTGTATCTATTTCTTGGTGTCATTTCATTTTAATTTGTGTTTAGCCAGATCTAGATTATTTTTCTTAAACACTGTAATTTTCAGAGATGTGTGTCCACAAAGAACAAAACCGCAGTCAAGTTCTAAACCAAATTTGAGATGGAGGGAGGTATGGGAGCCGCAAAAGTGTCTTTATTTCACTTGGCAAAAATGGAGGGGTATGAGGATGCCCTGATCACAGTCAATAACATTTTGGGAAGAAACACATCAAAGTTGCATTAATTTTTGAGTTAAAAAGAACCCGTGGACATGCAGTTCCAAAACAGCTTCCACATAAAGTAAATCATATTGGAACTGAATTATTTTCTTAGGTAACATATTCCCAGATCTACTTCAAGGATAAAGGCAGTGTTTACATCTTAATTTTTAGTATTTCTTGACTATTTCAGTTACTCCAAATAATTTCAAATTATTTGGATACGTAACAAGAGACTGCAAAATCCAGAAAACTGTTTAGATCAATATTTAAGAATACACTAATAACATAGCATAAAGGATGTTTCAACAATAAACTGTTCTGGAGAAAAGCAAAAGTGCTAGTTGCAATGAAAAACAGACTGAGAAAATTATAGACTGTTCTTTCATATTTAATTCTGAATGTAACTATTAATTACAAGATCTACGGCTCCATTCCCAGCAATGACAAACTGTTCTGAAATGATTAATGAGAAACTAATTAACAGGTGTCTAAAAACACAACTTTGTGACACTTCTTTACATAACCTGGTATGTTACTCAACCGCATATTTACTTTTCATGAATTCTGCTTCCATAATCCAAACTTAACAAAAAATCATGATCAATGCCTCCATAATTTTTGGTGAAATCTAATGAACTTTGTACAGTTGACTCCAGTAAGTTTCAGCACAGGATTTGTGAAAGACATGAAAGATGCTGCTAACCCAGCACAACTCCTAAGTATATTATTTTAAAGCAGAAATAGTCCCACTGAAATGTCAGTCCTATTCCAACACGTTTAAACAACATACATATCCCTGATGGTTGAACTGGGACTTATGACTTATTCCAGAAAGTTTTAGCCCTTTTTTCCCCTAGAGTACACTTCTAATACAACGTATAAATCAATATTAACAATGTACACTTCTAAATGAGAAAAGTTGGCATATTTTATTTAAAATTATCCCCACTGTTCTTTTTAAATGAAAGTAAAGCTTCAGTGCTAAGCTTGTTTTTTTCCTGCTTTCTTTTCTAAGTCTGGAATTTCATTTACTGATTAAATTGGGCCTTTAAAAATTTTCAGCATTTTTAAAAATACAATATTCTATATTCCAAAACATTGTACTTCTAAATTAAACTAAAACATGTCAATCTCATCAAGAAGTATCGGTGCAATTTACAAAAGGTAACTACAGTTCTAATTCTGAAGGACTTGATCACTAAATATGGGATTTCCAGAAATTTCCATAACTCTTGTTTCCTAGTGGCTGCCTTCCACAGGTCCTCTGAATTACTCTGCAAAGACCTTTAGAAGGTATCAACACCCATTAGATACAGATACCCCAGCAACATTCAGTACCCTCCCAAATACAGTTCGTATCTTTTACAAAGACCCAGATGCCAGTTTCTGGCAACCAAAAATAAATTCCGCTATCCACCTACAAGTCACAGCTAGAAAACATTCTAGTATAAGGGAATATTATGAAGCTGGATATGACGGTTCCTACCCCAGATAAACAAGACCGTGAGCAACAGAGAAAGAGGGTCAGCAGCAGAGTAGCAGAGCAGCTCTGCTGCACTGGTCTCTGTCAGGTCCCTTCGAGGGACAGGCTGCTGTAATTCTCATTAATAATCCGACATTACTTCAAACACTGACCAGCTGTCTGGAACCTGTTTTCCTCCATTGAGAGGTGTCTGGCTTACCTCCAAAGTTCCCAATTTTCTATTTTGGCTGAGCTACACCCTCTAAGCAACTATAGCAAATGCATAGCCCACAAAAGCCACGGAAGCATTACAAAACACTAAAAAGTTCTAAAACTAACAGTAAAGCCTCAGCTAAAAATGAGTCATGTCTCTCACTGGCTGCAGGTCTTAGACAAGCTATTTTACTGCAGATAGGTCCTTTTGGCAAATCTGCTACATTTACAATCCCTTTATGCCTGTAAAAAAAGTATGAAAGGAGAACAGTACAGTACAATGCAGCATTAAAACTTTCGATTCTGCTACTCACTTGTCGCTCTGAGTTTTCTCGAAGTGCTTCAAGTGTCTTTTCAAGCTGTGCTTTTTCTTTCATTAAATCTTTACTCAAATTTTGACTGTTCTGAAGACTTTGTTTCTCCTGGCTAATTTCATTCTCTAGCTCTTCAAGCTAGGGAAAAAGAAACAAATTTTAAAAAATGTACTTAAAAATGACAATAGTATTACTCTTAGCTGGGTTGAAGGTACCCTTACAGAAGTGAATAAAGAAGGTTAAAGGAAAGAATAAAATTGAATTTTTTATTCTTTACCTGAAACAATTAATCTCTTCTAGGATTAAATTTACTTCTGCCAGAATTTTCTCCCTGGCTCAGAAGATTGTATCTCTAAAGTACTTTTGCATAAAAGAAAGGTCAGATTTTACTAGGCTCTGGGTATTTTCCCCAACCATTTTTTTTTCTCTTAAAATTCCATTTTAGAGAGATTCATACTGCTCCTACAAGTCCCTTTTAACTTACAGGGGTTGAATGTTGTTTGATTTTACTTAACTATTTCAAGAGATATTTATAATGATTCCTTGGGAATTAAATATATAATTTGTTTTGTCAAATGGTTCCAACTCACAATGTTGCCAGACAACAAAACTGTTTACAAGTGAAAATAACCAAGCGTGATTCTTCTGTCACATCTAAGTTATAATTAGTTCCTTAGAAGCAACACACACATTGTATTTTTGAACAATTATCTGCTGGAAGGTTTATATTCTATGTCAAGTCCATCGTCCACATTACCCAGTCTTGGAGGAATCCAGACATAAGTTGGACCCCAGGCAGGGGGAATACTTTTAGAAACAAATTATCCGAATTATACATTAAATTGCTGCTAAATAATACCGAGAAATATAAATCACAAAAAGGTAGTAGAATGGAATTTGTTCCTCCATGAAACAATTTGTTGATCCCAAATACACAAAAAGCATGGCATCAATTAGGCCAGAACCTGAATTAAGTCCTTCTCTTAGGATGAGAATACTAACGTTTGACCAGTTATTTGCGTTCCTCTCCCTCTTCCTCTCAAATTCAGATTTTCCTGGTCCCTTGCTTAGCAGACTAATGCGTGTTTCACAAGGATATTGGCACTTTCACTGGTTTTTGCAAAGAAGAAGTAACTGGTTCCATCAACCCAGCAGGGATGCAGTCGGGCTCCGTCTGGGAACCAAATCTATCCATCGGCTGCCCAGCTGCCAACTGGGCACTGGGAGTGGAGTTCCTGCGGTCACGGTATCTCATATAAGACTCTATACTAGCAGCTTGTTTTAAGAGAAAGCGTGTCCAGATAGAAGTAGACTATGTATACAACATTCATAACAGACATTTTGTTCAGCTTCACACTTTTTGCTGAAATGATTACGGTTCAGAACACTGTTTTTAGGGGCAAGTCAGAAAAAGGACAAGTTGCCAGACATCCAAAGCGGTAAGAACAGTATCAGACAACCACAAGGACCTACTATTGCTTGCTTCTTATATCTATTCCTTTCTTTTGTACCCTCCTAGCTGTCCCCTGGTACTGTACAGAAACTCAAAGCAGCAAACAGGCTGCTGCAAAAAATACTAAAATGTTAAGAAATCAGAAAAAGTATGGAATACTGCAGGAATTTACTTCAATTTATCTTTTTTTTAAACTATCTCTTACCCACTTTTCTCTAAGAATAGTCATCTGAAATATCTGCTGAAGTAAAAGCTGTTTCAGAAACTAGACATTTCACTCCACTGTAATTAGTCCCCGTTTTTTCCCAATTTTTATTCTCTGTAAAAATCACTGACTAAATTACTCTACCTGATATACATAATTTGGAGAGTAAAACATCGTAGATCAGCACAGATAAATCTGACAAACTGCTGTCATTCACTTGCTCATCAATTCCTTGGCCCATCTTCTCTCTTTCTCAGTTACGAATGAGGACATATGACCAAGTTTTCTGCTTTGACTTATCAGCCAATCTTCACCTATGTACACATACTTTCCCCTGCTTAATAATTACAAAAATTAAAATAATGTTCTCAAGTATCATAAAACACTTTCATTACTCATTATGTCCCCAATATGTTAATGTTTTTCCCCTCACTGGTACAAGACCTTTCTGAATAAAACGGTCACAATCTTACATCAGTAAAAAAGCATAACTAAAAAAGAGAGATACATCTCTGAGGTGGTTTCTTTTTTTAACATAAACTTACAAACACTGTAAGACCATTTAGACCCTAGTAATACTTTACCCAAAATAACAGCAATTCATAAAATTACCCTTTAGGAAGAAAATGGCAAGCAACATAGGTAACTCATACACAATTCAAACATACGCTGATGATTACCTTTTTGCTAAGTCTTTGGTTTTCTTTTTCCATTTTCAGAATCCTTGAACTACTGCCTTCTACAGAACCCACTGCACTTTGTAGTTCTTCCACTGTCTTCAGCAAACTTTGGTTTTCCATTTCCAACTTCAGTAACCTGCTTGATGTCAGTTCATTTACTTCATGACCAAGTGATTTCTGTGGCACTGTAAGAGGAAAAACACTGTTAAAAAAAGAAGTCACTTAGTACCTGGAATTCTTGGAGTTTGTATTTTTAGACTTAGGGCATTTAGAAGCCTTTGATGGTCCTCCAATGCTTTCCTGGTGAATAGAGCTAGTTAGGATTAATGAGCCATCCTCCTTACCCAACAGATAACACTGCTGATGCGTAAAAGGAAATGTTCTACTCATCCTAATGTTCCTATTCACAGCAGAGATTTGCTTCCTGCAACTGAGGATATTATCTCTAAACTTCCACAAATTCTTTGTATGGGATCCAGTGCATGACCAAGCACGCTATATTGGAAGAATCAAAATTTTTGCCACAGCTATCTCTGCAAACAATTAGTCTGAGAAGCCTTAACAAATCTTTCTTAACTCTGAGAACAGTAAAGCGTGAAGACTCATAATCTGGGCTACAGTATAGATGTCTGAATGGCAACACAATGCAACTCCAAGGTATTTACAGGTTTTACACCTCTGTTTAACTGAACAAAAATCACAAGAACAGAGCCTTTTCATGTAGGCTGTATCGCCAAGGATACATGGGAATGAGTGAAAAAAAAAAAAAGAACAAACAATACACAACACCAAAACCAAACCACAACAAAAGGAAACAAACAAAGCCAAACACCTCACCCCCAAAACTGTCACATCTCTCCAGAGGACAAAAGACTCTGTGCTTTATAAATAAGGACCTGTAATTTCCTAATGCTGTCCAGCCTCTGAGCTTTGAATTTTTCTATTTTGTCAGTTTGCAAGTTTACTGTGTTTACCTTCAGAAAGTTCAGTAGTCCTATTTATCTGCTCAAGTTCCCAGCCAAGATGCAATGATTCATCCATACTTTGTTTCTGAGCCATTTCTAGAGTCATATTTTCCTCCATGAGTTCCTCAATCTTCTTTCTGTCCATATCACGCTCCTTAAAAATTATTTCACAGGTAGTGTTAAAAAAAAAAGTCTCAACACACACACAATATTTCAGTATCTAGTATGCCACAGAAATGCAAAGTGCATTTTCCGATTTGCTAATACACAGTGAGACAGGGAGGAACAAACAAAAGAACTGAGAACTTAGAAGAAAAGTGTAACAACCAGTAAAGAAAAATATACGGAGAAGAACCTCTTTTCATCATAACCTATGGCAATGCCTACTTACTCTTTCTCAAAGTTCACTTCTCTCCGAGTATCAGCAAAGAAAGTATACATGATAAGCACAGCTTGGTAGCACCCAAAAACCAAACGGACTGAGAAGCAAGATTTTATCTTCTCTAAACTATCATAAGACTACTTTGATGCAAAAAGCGATTAACAGGACTGAGCCTGTGATGAGTGTCTCACCTGGCTCTTTATAAATCCTTCTCCCCACACGTGGTACTTTAACAGGTATAGGTTGCAGCTGCAACTCTCAACATTTTGTAGAAAATGAAAGTAAACAGAAGGCAATAATCTGTCACTTCTTAAGGAAAATAAAACAAAAAAACCACTCCACCCAGGCAAAGTATGACTTTATATTTTAGAATATTAACTTTTTGGAGAAGAACTGTGTAAAACCAAAAATTATTCTGGGAATAACCTTCTGATAAATATGTCACTATAGTGCCAGAATTTGAAATATGAATAACCTTTTTTATCTAAGTATTTAAGTGACAACAGACTATCTTCATGTAAAAAAACCTGATCCTATCATTCTTACTAATGAGTCTCTGTATTTCTTATAATTGTATTTCAGCTATCCACTAACACTCTAGTGCCTTTAGGAAGCGTACTGCCTTTGCAATTTTTCCCTCCCTAGGCAGAGCCAAAGCTACTGTAGGAAACTGTATCTGAAAAGTGTAAGTAAATCAAGACATACCTTCCTTCTCTCCCCTACTATTTTGACTGTAAGTTCCTTTATCAAAAATGGAAATTAAATTCAATGCATATCAGTTGTCTTTGTCATCCTCCATTCACACTTACCATCTCCATATCATGTAATTTAGCTTTTAATTGCAGATTCTCTTTTTCTAACTCATGTAATTTATCAGAACGGGCTCGGGTCCCCTCTAACTGATCTTCCAACATTGTCTTTGTTTCTAGCAACACTTGATTGTCTTCCTTTAACTCCTGCAAGAATTAAGCAACAAAAAAAACCTCAAACCAAAAGTATTTCCTTATTCATACAAACTTTGATACACATCGTAACTAATTTTTTAAATGTTGCTTTAATGCTAAAACATTCACTCGGAAGCTGTAACAGACTTTTTATAAAAAAGAAATTTACAGTCATTTCACGTAACTGTTAACTTATGAAAATTTTATGAAAAGAAAATTTTACATAACTTAAGAGAAATTAAATAGTCCCGAAACCATTAAGAATAAGGTGTTCATAATTACAACCAAACCCTAAATATCTCCGTGACTTGAGATGTGATCTGGAAAGATGTATGGCACATATATGGACTACAGCTAAGCAAAAGGCTGACATCAAATAAAAATTAGAGGTGTCAGGCTCAAAACAAACCAAAAGAAGTACTTCACACACCACATAACTGAATTGTGGAGCTTATTGCTATATGATTGTGTAGATGAAAAAGCTTACATCTGTTGAGAAGTTACTAAATTCATGCAAGAGAAGGCGAAAGAGCTCAAAAGTACCACCTCTGAGCAGGACTTTCTTGAGCAGAGACTGCTGGAGGCTGGGAGAGCCCAACAGGAAGGTATCACCAAGTGCTTGCCCTGTTCTTTCCTCTAAGCATCTACTATTGGCTGCTGTCAAAGACTGGAGACGGATGTAGATGTTCCTTTTCAGTCCATAATTTATCTTATTATCAGATTGAACTACTTAATCTTTGGGTTACAGGAAATGGAGAAGTAAACTTAAGAGAATCATTTTCTACAGGACATAATTAGGTTTACAGGCCACTGGGCAAACTTACTTAAGCCCAAAGTTCAGGACATGATGCTGAAAATGCAACCGCATTCTTAAAATACAACCACCCGTATTCAAAGGTCCTAAACAGCTTTAATTTATATACATAGAGGATTTTTTTAATGGCATCTGATGAAAATAATAATATGTAAAAACATATAATTGGCAATTTTACTCATGATATAAATACAAAACTTTTCAAACTTCGGTATTCAGTCAGCTGCAAAATCTGAAAAAAGATCAGTGAATATAACATAAATATTTATCCTTCCTACTCCTCCCCACACAAATATTAAGTTAACTTATAATTATTATGATGATGATGAAGCAAAACCAACTAATTAACATCTGTCTCTATTCAAGCATGCTTGAAAAATCAGTTTACAAGTGATGAAACACGTAAGCAAATTTTAGGTTTTCTACTAGTTCAAACTTCCTATGGAAATGAAATTTCCACAGTCTTCAAATGCTGTTCACTAATCTCTTCTCCTTTAACTGTTTTTTTAACCATATGCTTTCCGTTTCTCTTACAAGAGTAGCAGATATAGAGAGTTTATGAAGTCACTTCATGTAAGATGATTGTCAAATAGCTCACATGCAAAGGTTTTCTCATACACAGTCAGGCTGATGATAACGCTCACCACTCTCAGTACCTGATTTTCAAACAGACCGATATACGTTAACCTATTACATCATATACAGGTAACAGCCTACATCTTTGAGATTTGACAACATGTATCACAGCACTGGACCTCTATCACTGACATCATGTTGAACAGCAATGGTTTGTTTAAAGTACATCAAACACTGAGAAAAGATCCAGAGTTGGGAAGTAGTTACTAGCCTTTGTTTTTAAAGTGGCATGCAAAGGCAGCTTTGGAGCCTCCTCAAGAAAGGATGTTTCAATGACAGCTGTTAAGGTCTGTATTTAGTCTGTATCTTGAGAAAGCTTCTTCCAATTTCATCAGATTATTTCACATTACACAGTAAGATGATAAAATTAATTTCCACAAGCAAGGCTAAGAACAAGTTATCTTAAAAAAAAAAAGTCTTGGGGACCATTACTTTTTTTACATTTCAGAAATGTCTAAAGCCTTTTTAACCATGTTTCATCTGCACCATGCACCTTATCTCACTCCAGCCTTTTGTTAACTTTTTTACACTGCTGTTTGCTTGAAAAAACTATCCATCTTATTTGCCATTAAAATCCAGTAACTCCCAGGTCAATTGATATGCTTTATTTCTGACTAAAGCTATTATTAGAAATTCTGCATGAAGGATCTAAAATTGAACATTAAAAAGACTTGGGGTTTGCCTTGCAGTTTTTCCCCTCTCATCAACAGTAGCTTTTATCAGTAGTAACTATTTTATGCTGTGACATATGAAGTATACATTCATTAAAAGGTTTTAACTTTTAAACATTCAAAGAAGAAGTCTCTTTCCAGAGGATGCTATATCATTGGTCATTAGTATCATGATATTTTTCAGATGTGAAAAATAGAATATTGGGGATATTCTATCATGTCTAGGCAGACGTTCAGTGGAAGGAAAATCTGGAGGTTACCACAGATCACAATGTTGAGATGTTGCTTAGATGTTACTATATTACAAGGTGTAGAGAAAATTCATCTTTCCACTGTATTCAGAGCTGGTAAAGCCATAATTAGAGTATGAGTTCCAGTTTTAGGGACTCAATTTTAAGAAAGATCTGAATTAAGATAGAACCCAGAGAACACAAAAAAAAACTTTGTAAGGCAGAATGCTGTGGGGCTGCAGAGCACAAAGAGCTAGAAGAGAGGACACATGACATGTCACAGTCTTCAGAGAAGAATACCAAAGGCTGCAGACACTTCATCACTCAGATCTTAAAGCACCAATTAATGCCAAGCATTAATTTGGAGTGGTATGGGTATATGAAAAAATACCATGCTTAAAGCAGAAGGACTGAATGAGTTCCTGAGATCCCATCCAGGTCTGTGAATCCAAGAGGTCACATTAAATGAAGATGTCATGTAAAAATATTCTGTGTCATAGTTTAGCCTAGTATCTCGGTTTTGCTTTTTACTCATTTTTACCCTAGAGAAGGAGCTTCATACCAGTACCTCAACAACTACATCTAGGCAACATAATATTTTTTCCAACAAGCATTTGTTTCGAGTTCTACCTGCTTTTCTAGGAGTCTTTTTTTTTTTTTCAATGGCCATCTTGAAAATGTCTTTAAACTTTCATTAGTTTTGACTCTCACACGTAATTGTTTCTTTCACAGATTTTGCCACCTTGGCATCTGCCCAACAAATCTGCCGTTTACAGACAGGATGATGGCCTAATAAAGTCCCTCATGTTGATGATTTGTTTCCTGAACTTCTAATTCATGACAGAACTGTCTCTCTTCCTGATGTTAGTGCATCTTTTTTTAAGTATATTTTATCTGTGGAATGCTGTCGTCTTATACTCATAAATGAGTATAGCCACTATTTCCTCAACACTTTACTTAGAAAATTACCTTCTCTTAGAAAATCCACAAGAGGAGAAAGAAATTATTACACTTATGGCATATTTTAATTAATTTCTCCTTGGGTTTCTCAATACACAGTATATATCCTAAACAGAGGCTCCTACTGATCTCACTAGCTTAGAGCTATGGTGAATACTGCTGACTTCAAACGAAACTACACACCATTAGACACAGGGACTCTTACCTAAAAACTGTAATTTATAACAAAAGATTGACTATCATATATCCCAGAGCAAGAAGCTAACACTGTTTTCACATCCCAATGTTTAAGCCATCAAAATGACTTTGAAAAAGCCACAGCAAACAAAAAATGATGGTTATTCAGTGTTTTTTTTTTTCCTTAATATACCTCCACTCTAGCTTTGTAGAATTCAATATCATGCAGCCTCTCTTTATACCGGCTGACTTCACTTTCAAGCTTGTCGACTCGAATTGCCTTCTCACGAAGAGCATCTAATTCATCTCTATACACTCTGGCAGAACGGGCATCTGAGAGTAAATTCATATTCTACAAAATACAAAAATACAGAAATTAAAGGCAAGAATACTGGACAGTACATGCTGAAGGACAACACAGCTGCTTCATTATTTGAACTAGGGTAATGCAGAAGGATATAACTTAATTCTGAGAAAGGTAAAGAAAAAAAAAAAATTTCAGAGGCTCAGTCCAGATGATACATTTCCAAGAGAACTGCACTGGTCTTTTTCAAGGAGAGACATGTATACATTTGCAAATTTCAGAACAGCACATTTCTTTTACAGATAATATTCTCAAATGACCCCTCAATAATTTTAAACACTCATATCCTAATAATACATGAGTCAGATGTTTATCAACACATAGACTCAAAATATAAAGAAAATCAGGCAAAATTTGAGTGCATTTTTTGGAGAAATATTCAGCACACGTACACTTATAGGATATGTTGGTGGTAAATTGCTTGAATGTGGAAACAAAAAAATTAGAGAAGTAATACTAACCTAACTCAGTATTTTGCCAGCATACTAGACCTAATAAAGGAATAAATTACACAGGATCATGTTCAGAATGCAAAACTTAAAAATGCATGAAAACATACTTCCTAATTAAAAAAAAAAAGGGAGGGGGTAATTGTTCTGGGGCTGGCAACTTTTTTTTGTCCACTTTTTTTTTAAACAAAAGATTTACAAAACCCATACCTCTTGCTGAAGTCTCTTTAGTTCAGCTTCCATCTGTTCAAGTTCTTGTTTACAGTCAAGCAACTGCTCAGTCTTTTCCTCACTTAAAAGAGAAAACACAAACCAGTTAAATATGACTGCAAAACTCTGTAATTATCATCTTCTTTGAGAACAAAATACTGAGATTCGCGAGACCTCCCTCTTTTAATCCAGAATTTCATGGATACCAGAGTGTAAAATTTAGGTACGCCATTATGCTTTAGATATTCTTCAAGTTTTAGTCTATATCTAATCTTTTAAATTTGGTCAGATTTTTCATAGTCCTTTAAACTCTTGTTCACTAAGATTTCCTACTTATGTAGAGCAGAAAACATTAGGGTGTAATAAGGGATTGTTTTGTGGTAAGGGATTAGAGATTTTTTTGGTAAAAACCCCCAGACAATAAACATGAATGTGTACCAGGAGATTCACATCCAAAAGTAAACTTAGAATAATTAAAAAATATACATTCAAAAGATCCAAATATTTTCCAGGAGAACCAGACAATGACCACCGATGCATCCTGTCACAGATCAGGTAATGCCAATTTTAAAAGCACTTTCATAGTTTTGCAATTTTTCTTCTTCTTAGAGAAGAATTAAGGTTTTCAGGTGCCTTTACTGATTAAAAAGATATCGCTTAATAACCTCAATGATTTTATGAAATGCATAATGAATTTTAATTTTATGGAAACAACACAGTGTCTGTTCTAGTCTATTCAGAAATTTGTAATAAAAGCAATTTGACATAGAACACTACAGTTCTTACAGGACTCACTCGTAACTTCCAGCTAACACTTACTTCTCAATGCTCAAAAAATAAGTTCATTAAAAAATGAGTTGTGCAAGGAAAATATTTCTCTCAAAGACACAGAATATCTAATGTTCAAAATTCAATTCCACCTCAAAACAAACAGTATTCCCAGTTGAAAAAACCTGCCATATCCAATACTGTATACCTGTAAAAGATATATTGCCTATTCAAACGTGTTACTATATTATTTACTATTTTGGAATACAAGTATGAAACAAAATGGAAGTAGAAAAGGGGGCGGTAAGAGAATTTAGTGGACTGAAACGTCTAATACAATCTAAAACTAATCGCACTAACATACTTGTTTTAAACAAAACTGGAACTGTTGTTTTTAAAAATGAGCCAATCTCACAATGAATGATTTTTTTGCAACCACACGTTGTTTCAAAAAGGTCCTTGACAGCCTGCAAGTATATGAGGGTTCATCTATGTACAGTTCACTGTAACATCACTGTCCCCAGCAGATATCAAAGCTTTCCCTCTACATAGGTGTTCAGAAATCATACAGAAATACAAACGTACTCAGTATTATGTTAGGTTACTGTAACTTATCCATTTACATTCATATTCCTGTATTATTGTTCTACGTAGAAACACATAGGACTTAATACAGAAAATTAGGCATGTAATTTCCAGTTCTGGAGTTTCTATGTTACAAGCCTCAAATTGCTGTTTTGCATCCAATTGAAAAAAAAAATAAATCTTTACAGACCTTTTGTATGAAATTATACTAGCTGCAGTGCATATCAAACCAGGTATGAAGGTTCTTTGCCAAAACTGGATTATAAATAAATTTTAAGCTGAGTATTTTTGACTTTGCAATAAATCCAATTTTAAATTTATCAAATACATGCAGCATTTAATACCAAATGCTACAGACAGAAGTTAATTTATCAAAGTCTAGTATTTTAAATATACTGCCACAAGTAAAGGAAATTTATTTACCAATTTAATTCAAATAGAGTGCAAAATGCTAAATGTTCCGAGCCATCACTGTTGCCCTAATTGCATGCTTCAGCTAAAGCCTAGAGAGGATTGTACTAAATTATACAGAACATACCAGTGTTCACTGTTTAGGCTATCTATTAACTGTCAATCAAACTAATAACAGCAATTTTTTCACTAATTTTCTTGGTGCAGCTGTTTATAGAATATCCTGGGCGGGCTCATTTCAGTAGACACGTAATAATACAGACATCAGAAAAAAAGAACCCTATCTTTTTGTCCTCTATTCTTCATGAAGACCAAGATGTAGTGGGGGAAGGGGATCCTCCGAGTAAATCAACCAGATACTTAATCCAGCCAGCTAGAGGTGATCTGATCAACAAACCCTGGTAAGAGCAGACCAGCCAGCTGATAATTGTGACTTATGCTACCTTCAACTTTTCATTTGATTTTACCTGTCTCCTCTCTCCATGAGACATGCTGGATTAAAAAAAAAAAAAAAACAAAACCACAACTTCATTTACGCTGTTTCTAAACTATAGGCAAGTTACTATATATATTGAGTTTCTTCAGATTTAACATTTGTATTTTAAGTTCAGACTGCACATACTTCACTCTGCTAAAACAACATTACACATTGCTATAGGGAGAACAGATTCTCCACTAGACTACTATTGTTCTTCTCTTTAAACAATTTCTCACTACTGCTCAGATTTGTTCCTAGACTATGAAGACAAACTAAGTACCCACTGATACTAACTGAATCAATTTTCTTTATAAAATAGAAGGGATAAAAGAAGTTTTCATTAGAATATGAAAAATAAAGATCTTTGTTACAGTGGGACTGATTTTTCACAGTACTTGGATGAGGTGAAGGAGTGGAATATACCCCTTATCTAACAGGTTAGCCCCAGGGGATGAAGGAAGCACTCCCTTAACTGGATGAAGGTAGCAAGTTGGAAAATGTAAGAAACTGTAACTGACCTAAGCTATAAAATCTACTCATTTTACAAATTACATTATTCCTTAGACTTAAATAACCACCCCTTGTCAGTAAACTCATTCTGTTTCAATGCATCCAGGTTTGCAGTGGGTCAAGAGATTTAGTGCAGTTTGGTGTGCATAGTTTTTTTTTCTTTCTTTCTTTCTTTCATTTTTCTCTGTAGAGTGGCATGGCAGATGGAAGTGGAACAGTATTGAAGGGCATGAGCAAACAAGTGTTATGCAGACAAGGAATCTTCTACATAGAAAGAAACCAAGAGATGGGGGACACAAAATTCTTCTAATTTTTTTCTTATCTGCAACAAATTCAAATGTTTCATAAACCATGAATGAACCATAGATGGCTATTTCTTACTCTGTTTCCAACAAGAGACAGGTAACTTACTCATGCTGCCAATACGGAATCGCTACAGCACTATCTCCTTTTAAAAAGGACATTTTTGCCACTAATCCTTGAATGGTCAGGACACAGCTCTTGCTTCCAGTCCCTACCTGCCAGCCCCATGTAATTGTTCTTGAGTGTGTGTCACCCCATAATTGCCTCAACTGCAAAGCTATTCTCTTAGAAACATATATGAATACAGATACAATAAAACTACAGCAGACATTCATTAATGATAATGAACAATAGAGGAAGCACAAGGAACCTGCTTCTGAAACAACATGGACACAATATGTAAAAGAAAGAAGGCACCACTGCATTAGATTAGCTAGGAGTATTTCTAAAAGGCAAACAATTTACGTAGAGCAAAAAGCCTGTTACTGTATTGTAACATGCTCAAGACATTGCTCAAACGTAGTTAGTTTTTCAGAAAGTTCAGAGCACAAAAGATACAAAATTATCCCAGCACTAGTTCACTGATTCCAGTTATGTTTATGGTTAAAACATCAATCTAATCCATAATACAAATTATGACAAACACAGATGAAAAGTTGTGTTTGTTACACTGGTCCATAAATATGCTTACATTATAAAAACATGCTTCCTGCGGTGCAATAACTAAAAGAACCATTTAAAACTGTAATTTAACATTTGAAAGGACGAAGAATTTGTCTAGAGAGTACTACTACTGTGCGAAATCAACAATTTGAAAACCCTATGACTCTGGACACACTTCTGCAATCTACATGTACTCACAGCTCTTGCCTAAGCCGCCTTATCTTTGCTTTGGCATCTGCTAGCTCTACTGACAGGTGCTGTCTGCTTTCAGTGCGTTTCATGCCAGGAGATCCACAAGGTGATTGTGCTGTCGATGCGTGAGGTAGAAAACGGAGACAGTCCCGTTCTTCTGAGAGTTCTATGATAGTCAAAAAAATTTTTAAAAAAAAAAAAAAAAAAAAAGAGAGAAATAAAAAAAGAAAAAGAGAAAGTGAGAAAGGAAAGTAGTATAAGATTGCATGCAGAGTGTCGTTTATGTCAGAAACTAATATCGTTCACTGCCTTAATAAATCAAAGACTGAAATGAAGCAAGAATAATGGTAAAGTTTTGTCATAAAAGAAGTTAAAAGCCCTCTATACACCTCTATATCTAAAGCAAATAGTCACAACTATTTAACAGTACTGTTTGGCTACTCTTTAACTATTCAAATTTAGACCTTTAAGTCCACAAAATTATAAATGTTCAGAATGGATTGGGTAACAAAAGGCCAAGAATTCCTTGAATACGAGGATAAATATAGATCTCTAAAGAAACCGGTGTTCTTCCGTGAGCAGCAGCATCCATGCCAACTGAATAATTACCTATAGGAATATTCCTATTTCATCATATAAATAAAGATGTTATCCTAATATGAAGATCTTTTGTATTTTAAAGTTACTTCTCCTTTGCATTGCAAAAAAGCGTTACCACACATCCTCTCCCCTCACGGTTAAATTTCTGTTTTACTTTTATCAAGACTACGAACTGGAAGACAGTTGCTAACTGTTAAACAAGTATTTCGAATAATGCAACATTAACATATCCACACTCTACTGAGAGGCAAATCTGGGACCATCAAGATGATTCATAACTTGCAATTTTTATTAAATACATTTCTGTTTCTTGATTCTCACACAGTACAATGATTGTGCCTCCCGATAGGCTTGCAAAACCTCTCCTAGTATGGATTCTGCTCTAGTTCACTGACACCTGTAGAATAGGATACAGTAATGTAACAGGCATCTTTCAGTGACTGGCTTGCAAACGGTTAGGTTACTCGTTCCTGGAAACTTCAGCTGATACAGCTTTGGATTTTCTGTTTTCAACCACAGATGAATGTTATTTAAAGTTGTTTCAGACTCTAGTTACATGAAAAAGATGATCTGCTATTATCTTTTCTAGTTTGTCACAGTATTCAACAACTAGTATGCAGACTTAACTACCTGAAACAACTTTCTGGCAGTAAGGAATCCTTGCTTAAATAGGCTAACAGAACATACGTTAAACTATTAGTTATATAAATAGTAAGCTGTACCATCTTAAAAAAAAAAATTATTCTTATATTTCTCTTAAACAACAAACCACATCCATACCTCTGAGTGCTCATCTCTTTCATCTATAAGTCTTTTTAAATGTAATGCCATATTTTTCAAGAGAGGTTCAACATACTCTTGCGTCAATACAATGACATCCATCCACTGCAGATCAAACACATTTTCCTGATTATGAGTTACCTACACAGAATGAAATGGAAGAGAAAAAAACATCCTCTATAAATTCTAAGACTAGAAAGGAAGCATGAAGAAAATAAAGCTGAGACTCTATGCATTAAATTCTCTAGACAAGGTATGAAAAAACATTTAAAATAAGATTAAATTGCATGTAACAGAATAGTTTCTTGTCTACCTGAAAGTAGTACCTTGTACTTTTGGCAAAATAAAAAGCAAAAGGTTACACGTATTACATATCACATACATGGGATTTGAATTATATTTTATAAATAAATTCGCATAGGAAAATTTCACTAAACTAAATTTACTGTAATTCTAAGAAATTCTTGGAGTAACAAACTTGCTCCCTGGTACTGCTTTAACAACGTAACCCAAAAGAGCTCAATCACATATCTTTTTGTTAATCGAGTTAAAAAATAAAGGCCTTTTTTGCTTACTAAAAACATTAGATATACAAATCACATATTTATTTACTTGCTTTTGAACAAATGCAAATCATATTCTTACAATACAATATTCCACCTCCAAATAAAGTAAAAGCACAAAACCCCCAATATACCTCTTGAATATGGGCTGCAACAGCTGCTCTAGTGTCAAAATCCAGACCTTGGATTCTTTCAATAAATTCTTCTTTTTTCTGACACTGAAAACAAAGACACCTATTTTATATATTTTATAT